>NW_024055498.1:650470-810470 GCF_902713615.1 Scyliorhinus canicula
GGAGTCACAGTGTCCAGCACTGGGGAGTCGCAGTGTCCAGCACTGGGGGAGTCACAGTGTCCAGCACTGGGGAAGCCGCAGTGTCCAGCACTGGGGGAGTCGCAGTGTCCCGCACTGGGGGTGTCGCAGTGTCCCGCACTGGGGTAGGCGCAGTGTCCAGCACTGGAATAGCCGCAGTGTCCAGCATGTGTGTGTGTATTTCTGTGGTGTGTGTATTTCTGCGTGTGTGTATTTCTGTGTGTGTGTATTTCTGTGTGTGTGTATTTCTGTGTGTGTGTGTATTTCTGTGTGTGTGTATTTCTGTGTGTATGTGTATTTCTGTGTGCGTATTTCTGTGTGTGCGCGTATTTCTGTGTGTATATTTCTGTGTGTGTGTGTATTTCTGTATGTGTGTGTGTGTGTATTTCTCTGTGTGTGTGTGTGAATCTGTCCTGGGAGTGTTTGATGGGTCAGTGTAGAAGGAGCTTTACTCTGTATCTAACCCGCGCTGTACCTGTCCTAGGAGTGTTTGATGGGGACAGTGTAGAAGGAGCTTTACTCTATATCTAACCCCGTGCTGTACCTGTCCTGGGAGTGTTTGATGGGGACAGTGTAGAAGGAGCTTTACTCTATATCTAACCCCGTGCTGTACCTGTCCTGGGAGTGTTTGATGAGGACATTGCAGAAGGAGCTTTACTCTGTATCTAACCCCGTGCTGTACCTGTCCTGGGAGTGTTTGATGAGGACAGTGTAGAAGGAGCTTTACTCTATATCTAACCCCGTGCTGTATCTATCCTGGGAGTGTTTGATGAGGACAGTGTAGAAGGAGCTTTACTCTGTATCTAACCCCGTGCTGTACCTGTCCTGGGAATGTTTGATGGGGACAGTGTAGAGCAGGGGTGGGCAAACTTTTCCGTGCAAGGGCCACATTCAGAAATTCACAATTTTAAAGGGCCAGATAGTATATTAAGTAAAATAATTAATATTTAAAATAGCCAGAATAAAAGGTTTTTTCAGGGGAAAAAGCAATTAATTTTATTAATTAAATTTTAAAGTAGTAACTTATACGAAACACATTTATTTGAAAAAAACAAAGTAACTCCGTTTAAAAAAAAAAGCAATTAATTTTTATGAATTCATATTTTAAAGTAGATACTTCACATGAAACACATGTTTGCCGAGCAATGATCACCCTACTCAAGTCAACGTATCCACCCTATACCAGTAACCCAACAGCCCCCCCCCCCCCCATTTTTTTTTAATGACTTGATCTTGGTGGGCCGCATAAAGACCTTTGGCGGGCCGTAGTTTGCCCACCCCTGGTGTAGAGGGAGCTTTACTCTGTATCTAACCCCATGTGTACCTGTCCTGGGAGTGTTTGATGGGGACAGTGTAGAAGGGCTTTACTCTGTATCTAACCCCATGTTGTACCTGTCCTGGGAGTGTTTGATGGGGACAGTGTCGAGGGAGCTTTACTCTATATCTAACCCCATGCTGTACCTGTCCTGGGAGTGTTTGATGGGAACAGTGTAGAAGGAGCTTTACTCTGTATCTAACCCCAACACATAGACATACACATAGATACACATACACACATATATACACACATATACACATACACACACACATTCAAACACATTGACACACATGCACAAACACACAGACATACACATAAATATACACGCACATTCACACATACACACACATATACACAGATAGATATACACACACACATATACACATATAAACAGATAGATATACACACATATAACACACACATATACACACACACACATATACACACGCATACACACATCTACACCCACACATGCACACACATACATATATTCACACGTGTACACCTACACACCACACAACACTATATTCAGACACACAAAACTGCCTTCAAATCTCTCTTTTTCCACAGGGCAAATGGCTTAAAGAAACAGCAGGAAATCTTCGGCAGAAGCACGCCGAGTTTGTGGAGAAATACAAACTGAAGAAAGGAGGAGGGGGCGAGGATTGACTTACAAAAAAAGACGGGGAGGGCGGCCGTGGACCGGCCGCTCGTGTTCCCACCGCTGTCTGAGCGAGCGCAGTGACATCCTCTGTGGTTAAACTGGCTCCTGCAAAGATGGGAGAACAAAGTCTAAACCTTTGTTGTGTCCCGAGGAGGAGGGGGTGGGGGGGGGGGGGGGTGGGATTTATCGTCCAACGCTCGGTGGGTCCCCCCTCCCCTCCATTGTGGGCGCTCTTTCAATATATTTAGTCGCTGTCGCAGTTTAAGACGACTGCTGTCTTCCTCGGTCACGTCCGCATTGGGTGTCACAGGTGGGGCCCGGATGAGGGGTTATGGGGGCACTCGAATGGCTACCTGACAGCTGCCAGCTCATTTTTGGTTGGCCCCGCTCTTATTCCGGACATGGCCGAAAACTGCATTTAAACGGGATGGATTTATGCCCTGGGCGTGACAGGTCCATGGTGATCCAACACAACGGTCCTTCCAATCAGCCGAGGCCCCTCTCATCGGAGTGACTCCCGATTGACCACGGTTCAGTGGCTGATTGGCGTGAGTCGGCAGGGCGAATTCGGCCGCCCCATTCGCGCAGGGGCTCTGCGGAATCGCACACCCGGATTCAGCCGCCGTTTGGTTTCAGCAGCGTTGGGTCTGCAGATTGTTACTTGGCCCATGAAAATAAATTTCACTGGGGACAGAAATCCTCTCCTCGCCTTTCTCCCCTGCCCACTCTGCAGCCGGCACGTCCCGTGAAACTTCATGGATTTGGGGGTGGGCGATCGGAGACCGTGGAATACCGCCCACCACCTCAGGGTGGCCCCTGGATCGGACGTCAGACACGTCTCTGTCACGTCAGCAAAGGTAAACATTGAAATGCGCCGCGCAGACAGCCCACGGGAGGCCATTCAGCCCGTCTTCACCATGCCAGAGTTCATACCAATTAAGAAAGCCACTCGGCCCCTCGAGCCAGCTACGCCATTCAGTAAGATCATGGCTCAGCTGATTGGACCTCCACTTCACATTCCCGCCTCACCTCCCGATAGTTCACCCCCTCCCTTATCAAGAATCTATCAAGCCAGGCTTCCGGTGTGCACCATGGAGTGAGTGTCACACAGAGGCAGCTCCTGCCCAAGGTGACAGAAAAGAGCTCTTTTTTAAGCAACACGGGTTGGAATTTCGATGAAAAGGCGTAGATGAATGTTGGAGGAGTACTTTCCCCCAGGAATGGGATGTTTCTTGGTTATCAGACCCTCAGAAACAGTGAAAGATTTGGCTGAAGCAGCAGCAGACAAAAGCCTCTGCAAGCATGCAGGCGGGGGACGGGCCAGCTTAAAGGCCTCAAGCTGACTTGACGGCCTTTATGAAAACCGAATTCTAGCAGCAGAGGGAAGAACTGTGAAAAGATCTCACCAAGGCCATTGAAGAAGCTGGGACGGACTTCCGGGGCTCTTTTAAGGGGCCGTAGTGGTGCTGTTTGGACTTTTCCCCGTGTGGGAACACTCCTCAGATTCTCCACCGGTGGATGGCCTGGACTAGGAGTGGAGCAGTCAGAAAATCGGTTTTGGAGCAGAGAAAGGAGCGAGGCAGAAGAAGCAAGATGGCGGCGGGCGGGGAAGCAGCAGCGTGGCAGCAGTGGGCGGGAGCAGTAGAAGCTGCTTCAGCGCTCCTTTAAGGAGCTGAAGGCAGAGATTGGAGCCGTTTAAGGCCTCCCTGGACAAGGTCATGGCGACCCAGACGGCTCAGGGTGCGGAGATCCGAGAGCTTCGACAAAAGGCCTCGGAGAGCGAGGATGAACTTCTGGGCCTGGCAGTGAAGGTGGGGTCGCACGAGGCGCTCCATAAGAAGTGGTCAGCGAGGCTGGAGGAGATGGAGAACCGGGCCCGTCGGAAGAACCTGCGGATTCTGAGCCTCCCAGAGGGGCTGGAAGGTTCGGATCTGGGGCCTATGTGGCTATGATGCTGAACACGCTAATGGGTGCGAGGTCGTTCCAGGGACCCTTCGAGCTGGAGGATGCCCATCGGGCGCTGCTGAGGAAACCCAGGCCAAATGAGCCGCCTCGGGCGGTGCTGGTCCGTTTTCAACCGCTTCGTCGACCGTGAGTATGTGCTGAGATGGGCGAAGAAGGAGAAGAGTAGCAAGTGGGAGAATACGGTGATCAGGATCTACCAGGACTGGAGTGTGGAGGTGGCGAAGAGAAGGGCTGGTTTTAACTGGGCGAAGGCAGTGCTCCACAAGAAAGGGGTCAAGTTTGGCCTGTGTTACAGCCGGCACGCCTGTGGGTCACTTATAAAGACCGCCAGCTACTTTGACTCCCCGGAGGAGGCCTGGTCTTTTGTCCAGGCAGAGAAGCTGGACTTGAACTGGGGGCTGGGGAACGGTGTACACAGCCCGGAGGTTTTGCCTCCTTGGTATCCTTTTGTTTTATCGGTTCTGTTGGATGATGTTGGTTTTTTGCCGTTCTGCTTTTTTTTGCCTTTTGGGACTGTTATCTGTTTACTTGGGCGTTGTTTTCTTTGGATTTTTATTTTCCTTCACCGGTTGGGAGGTTGGGTGGGGTTCGCGGTCCTGTTGGGTCATATGCCCGCCTTTTCCCACGTTTTGGGTCAGGGGGTTGGGGGGGGGGGGGTTGGGAGGGAAGCGCGGGCTTTGTTCCCCGCGCTCGAGGAATAGTGGGCGGGACCGTCAGTGGGGGAGGTGGTTGTGTTGCAATGGGGAGGGTCTTTGGTGGCGGGAGCAGCCGGGGTCAGCAGGAAGTCTGGCTTACGGAAGTACAATAGAAGGGGTTACGCGGCCTGGGGGGGCCCAGCTTGGGGGGAGGGGTGGTGGGAAGTTCGGGGGGGGAAAAGGGGGGGTACCGGGTTGCTGCTGAAGTGGCGAAGGAGATGGAGCAGGTAGAGGGGGTCGGGATGGGGATTTGCCGCTGTGGGGAACGGACAGCGCTGGCCCTAGGGGTCGGGGGGGTCGGGGTGGGGGGGGGGGGGGTCTGGGGTGGGGGGGGGGGGGGGGGGGGGGTGGGGGGGGGGTCGGGTGGGGGGTGGGGGTGGGGGTTCTGGGGGGGGGGTGGGGGTGGGGGGGGGGGGGGGGTCGGGTGGGGGGGGGGAGTGGGGGCGGGGGGGGGTAGGGTCGGGGGGGGGGGTCGGGTCGGGGGGGGAGGGTAGGGTCGGGGCGGGGGGGTCGGGTCGGGGGCGGGGGGGGTGGTCGGGGGCGGGGGGGGGGTCGGGTGGGGGGGGGGGTGGGGTCGGGGTCGGGGGGGGGTCGGGGCGTGGGGGGGGGGGGGGTGGGGCGGGGGCGTCGGGCGGGGGGGAGTCGGTCGGGTGGAGGGGTAGGGGGCGTGGGGGGGGGGGGGGGGTCGGGGCGGGGCGGGGCGGGGGGGGGTGGGTCGGGGGGGGTGGGGGGTCGGGGGGGGGGGGAGTCGGGGTGGGGGGGGAGTCGGGTCGGGGGGGGGGGGGTCGGGTCGGGGGGGGAGTCGGGTCGGGGGGGGGGGGGGGTGGGTGCGGTGGGGGGGGGGGGGGGGGTCGGGTGGGGGGGGGGGGAGTGGGGGGGTGGGTCGGGGGGGGGGGGGAGTGGGTCGGGGGGGGGGGGGAGTCGGGTCGGGGACGGGGGGGGGTGGGTTGGGCGGGGGGGGGGTCGGGTCGGGGCGGGGGGGGTTGGGTCAGGGGCCGGGGGGTGGTGGGTCGGGGGCGGGGGGGGTGGGTCGGGGGGGGAGGGGGGGTGTCGGGGGCGGGGGGGGGGTAGGGTGGGGGGGGCGGGGGTCGGGTCAGGTTGGGGGGGGGTGGTCAGGTTGGGGGGGTCCGGGTGTGGGGGGTTGGGGGGGGTAGGGTGGGGTAGGGGGAGTGGGGCAGGGGGCGGGGGTGGGGGCGGTGGGGGTAGGGTCGGAGGGGGTCGGGTAGGGGTCGGGGGGGGGGGGGTCGGGGGCAGGGGGGTAGGGGGCAGGGGGGGTGGGTAGGGGGGGTCGGGGACGGATTGGTGGGTTGGGTTGGGTGGGTTGGTGGGTGGGTTGGGTTGGGTTGGGTTGGGTGTGGGGGGGGTCGAGTAGGGGGGGGTTGGGTTGGGTTGGGTTGGGTGGGGGGCGAGTGGGGGGGGGGGGGGTGGGTTGGGTGGGTTGGGGGGTTGGGTTGGGTCGGGGGGTCGGTGGGGTGGTTGGGAAGGGTTGGGGGGGGGTGGGGGGGGGGGGGGTTGGGTTGGGTAGGGGGGGGGGTTGGGGTGGGGGGGGGTTGGGGGGGGGTTGGGTTGGGTAGGGGTGGGTGGGTCGGGGGGGGTTGGGTTGGGTCGGGGGGGGTCGGGGCAGGGTTGGGCAGGTAGGGGCGGGGGGGTAGGGGGGGGGAGGTGGGGGTCGGGTGGAGGGGGTAGGGGGTGGGGGGGTGGGTCGGAGGGGGTAGGGGGGGGGGGTCGGGTAGGGGGGGGTGGGTTGGGTTGGGTAGGGGGGGTAGGGTCGGGGGGTCGGGCGGGGGGGGGTTGGGACGGGGGGGTCGGGTAGGGGGGGGTGGGGGGGGTAGGGGTTGGGTAGGGGGGGTGGGCAGGGTAGGGGGCGGGGCGGGGGAGTCAGGGTCGGGGGGTGGGGGTAGGGTCGGAGGGTGGGTGGGGGCGGGGGGGTCGGCTCGGGGGGGGTTAGGGGGGGTAGGGGTAGGGGGGGTAGGGGTGGGGGTGTAGGGCTGGGGGGATTGGGTAAGGGGGGGGGGTCGGGGGGGTTGGGTTGGTCGGGGGGTGGGTGGTCGGGGGGGGGGTTGGGTTGGGTCGGGGGGAGTGTCGGGGGGGTAGGGTGGGGGGGTCGGGTAGGGCAGGGGGGGTTGGGTTGGGTAGGGGGGTAGGGGGGGGGGGTTGGGTTGGGTGGGGGGGTCGGGTAGGGCGGGTCGGGTGGGGTCGGGTAGGGGGTAGGGTAAGGTTGGGGGGGCGGGTAGGGGTACGGGTCGGGGTGGGTGGGGTTGGGTCGGGGGTAGGGTAAGGTTGGGGGGGGTGGGGGGTGTGGGGGCAGGGGGGGGTCGGGGCAGGGGGGGTAGGGGGCAGGGGGGGTTGGGGGGGGGGTAGGGACGGATTGGGGGGTAGGAAGGGGGGTTGGATTGGGTTGGGTTGGTTGGGTGGGGGAGAGGGGGGGGGGGTTGGGTAGGGGGGGGTTGGGTTGGGTTCGGGGGGGGGTGGTTGGGGGGGGGGTTGGGAGGGGGGGGGTGGGTTGGGGGGGGGGGGGGTTGGGGGGTGGGTGGGGTTGGGTAGGGGGGGGGTTGGGTGGGTGGGGTCGGGGGGGTGGGGTTGGGTCGGGGGGGGGGGGTTGGGTCGGGGGGGGTTGGGTTGGGAGGGGAGGGTGGGGGCAGGTCGGGGCGGGGGGGTCGGGTCGGGGGGGTGGGGGGGTGGAGGGGTGTGGGGCGGGGGGGTCGGGTAGGGGGGTCGGGTCGGGGGGGGGGGGTGGGCCGGGGGGGTGGGTCGGGGGGGTCGGGTGGGGTCGGGGGGTTGGGTGGGGGGGGTAGGGGGGGGCGGGGGGGTCAGGGGGGGGAGGTGGGGTCGGGTGGAGGGGGTCGGGGGGGGGGTCGGCTCGGGGGGGGTTGGTTGGGTGGGGGGGTGGGTCGGGGGGGTAGGGTCGGGGGGGTCGGGTGGGGGGATTGGGTCAGGGGGGGTTGGGTCGGGGGGGGTTGGTTGGTCGGGGGGTGGGTAGGGGGGGGTTGGGTTGGGTAGGGGGGTCGTGTAGGGGGGGTCGGGTCGGGGGGGAGGGTCGGGAAGGGGGGTTTGGGTTGGGTCGGGGGGGGGGGTCGGGGGGGGGGTTGGGTTGGGGTGGGGGGGTCGGGGTAGGGGGGGGTGGGGTCGGGTCGGGGGGGGTCAGGTTGGGGGGGTAGGTCGGGGTCGGGTGGGGTTGGGTCGGGGGTCGGGTCAGGTGGGGGGGGGTGGGGTGGGGGCCGGGGGTCGGGTGGGTCGGGTCGGGGGGGGGCGGGTCGGGGGTTGGGTGTCGGGGGTCGGGGGGGTAGGGGTCGGGTTGGGGCGTGGGGGGGGTCGGGTGGGGGCGGGGGGTGGGTAGGGTTCAGGTCGGTGGGGGTCGGGTCGGGGGGGTCGGGTCGGGGGGGGGGTTTGGGTTGGGTCGGGGGGTGGGTCGGGGTTGGGTTGGGTCGGGGGGGTCGGGTCGGGGTGGGGGGGGTCGGGGTCGGGTTGTGGGCGATCGGGGGGGGGGTCGGGTCGGGGGGGGGGGGTCGGGGGGGTCGGGTTCAGGGCGGGTCGGGTCGGGGGGGTCGGGTCGGGTCGAGTCGGGGGGGGTCGGGGGGTCGGGGGGGGTCGGGGTCGGGTCGTGGGGGATCGGGTCGGGGGCGGGGGGGTCGGGTCGGGGGCGGTGGGGTCGGGTCGGGGGGGTCGTGTCGTGTCAGGCCCTGGGAACGGGCTGAGCGGGGGGGTGCGGGCACGTGGCGGATTAAGGAAGGGTGATGACTAGTCGGCGGGGAAGGGGGATAGGTGGTCCCCTGATCCGGCTGATCACCTGGAATGTGAGGGGACTGAATGGGCCGGTTAAACGGGCCCGCGTGTTCGCGCACCTGAAGGGGCTGAAGGCGGATGTGGCCATGCTTCAGGAGACGCACCTGAAGGTGGCGGATCAGGTTCGATTGAGGAAGGGGTGGGTGGGCCAAGTGTTTCATTCGGGGCTGGATGCAAAAAATCGGTGCATGGCGATCCTGGTGGGCAAGAGGGTGTCGTTCGAGGCGTCAAATGTGGTGGCAGACAGTGGCGGGAGGTATGTGATGGTGAGTGGCAAGCTGCAAGGGGAGCGGGTGGTGCTGGTCAATGTATACGCCCCGAAATGGGATGATGCGGGTTTCATGCGGCGCATGTTGGGCCGGATTCCAGATATGGAGGTGGGGGGCCTGATAATGGAGGGGGGGGGGGGGGAATTTCAATACGGTGCTGCATCCGCCACTGGATCGATCCAGTTACAGGACGGGTAGGAGGCCTGCGGCGGCTAAAGTGTTGAGGGGGTTTATAGACCAGATGGGAGGGGTGGACCCATGGAGCTTTGCGAGGCCGAGGGCCAGGGAATTTTCATATTTCTCCCCTGTGCATAAGGCTTACACCCGGATTGATTTTTTCGTTCTGAGTGGGGCGCTGGTTGCGAGGGTGGAAGATGCTGAATATTCGGCGATAGCCATTTCTGACCACGCCCCGCACTGGGTGGACCTCGAGCTGGGGGAGGAGAGGGACCAGCGCCCGCTTTGGCGCTTGGAGGTGGGGCTGCTGGCGGACGAGGAGGTGGGCGGGCGGGTCCGAGGATGTATCGAGAGGTATCTGGAGGCCAGCGACAATGGGGAGGTCCGAGTGGGGACGGTCTGGGAGGTGCTGAAGGCTGTGGTTCGGAGGGAGTTGATCTCCATTCGAGCATACCGGGAGAGAAGGGAGCGGAGAGAGAGAGAGAGATTGGTGGGGGAGATGCTGAGGGTGGACAGGAGATATACGGAGGCCCCGGAGGAGGGATTGTTGTGGGAGCGGCGCAGCCTTCAGGCTGAGTTTGACTTGTTGACCACCAGAAAAGCGGAAGCTCAGTGGAGGAAGGCACAGGGTGCTGTGTATGAATATGGGGAGAAGGCGAGCAGGATGCAGGCACACCAGCTCCGTACGCGGGATGCGGCTAGGGAGATTGGTGGAGTTAAGGATCGGGGAGGAAATGTGGTGCGAAGGGGGGTGACATCAATGGGGTCTTCAGGGACTTCTACGAGAAACTGTATCGATCCAAACCCCTGGTGGAGGAGGGTGGGTGGGGCGCTTTTTGGATCGGCTGAGATTCCCGAGAGTGGAGGAGCGACAGGTGGAGGGGCTGGAGGCACCAGTTGAGCTGGAGGAGCTGGTTAAAGGGATAGGGAACATGCAGTCGGGGAAGGCGCCGGGGCTGGATGGGTTCCCGGTTGAATTTTATAAGATGTATGCAGACCTGTTGGGCCCCCTGTTGGTTAGGACCTTTAACGAGGCAAGGGAGGGGGGGCTTTGCCCCCGACGATGTCTCGGGCGCTGATCTCCCTGATTCTTAAGCGGGACAAGGATCCCCAGCAGTGTGGGTCGTACAGGCCGATCTCACTCTCGATTGTGGACGCCAAGCTGTTGGCAAAGACCTTAGCCACGAGGATAGAGGACTGTGTGCCCCAGGTTATCCACGAGGATCAAACGGGGTTTGTGAGGCGGAGGCAACTGAACACTAACATACGGAGGCTCTTGAACGTTATAATGATGCCGGCGGTAGAAGGGGAGGCGGAGATAGTGGGGGCACTGGACGCGGAGAAGGCCTTTGATAGGGTTGAGTGGGGGTTCTTGTGGGAGGTGCTGGAAAGGTTTGGGTTTGGGGAGGGGTTTGTCAGTTGGGTGAAGCTGTTATATGAGGCCCTGATGGCGAGCGTGGCCACGAATAGGAGGAGGTCAGAGTATTTTCGGTTACACCGAGGGACGAGGCAGGGGTGTCCCTTGTACCCCTACTTTTTGAGCTGGCAATTGAACCCCTGGCTATGGCGCTGAAGGAGTCGAGGAACTGGAGGGGGCTGGTGCATGGTGGGGAGGAGCACCGAGTGTTGCTCTATGCGAATGACCTATTGTTGTATGTGGCGGACCCGGTGGGGGGAATGCCGAAGGTGATGAGGATTCTCCAGGAATTTGGTGACTTTTCGGGGTACAAGCTCAACTTTGGGAAGAGCGAGCTGTTTGTGGTACACCCGGGGGACCAGGAAGGGGGGATTGGTAGGCTCCCATTGAAAAGGGTGGAGAGGAGCTTTAGGTACTTGGGGGTGCAGGTGGCCAGGAGCTGGGAGGCCTTGCATAAGCTTAACCTTACAAGGCTGGTGGAGCAAATGGAGGAGGAGTTTAAGAGGTGGGACATGTTGCCGCTGTTGGCGGGTAGAGTGCAGTCAGTCAAGATGATGGTGCTTCCGAGATTTCTGTTCCTGTTTCAGTGCCTCCCCATCCTTATCCCGAAGGCCTTTTTCAGACGGGTTAACAGGAGCATTACGGGTTTTGTGTGGGCACATGGGACCGTGAGGGTGAGGAGGGTGTTCTTGGAGCGGGGCAGGAATGGGGGGGGGGCTGGCACTGCCCAACCTCTGTGGGTACTATTGGGCTGCCAATGCAGCGATGGTGCGTAAGTGGGTGATGGAGGGGGAGGGGGCAGCATGGAGGAGGTTGGAGATGGCGTCCTGTGTGGGCACGAGCCTGGAGGCGCTGGTAACGGCGCCGCTGCCACTCCCTCCAACGAGGTATACCACAAGCCCGGTGTTGGTGGCTACCCTCAAAATGTGGGGACAATGGAGGCGGCACAGGAGGTAGATGGGGGCCTCGATGGCATCCCCAATACGGGGAAACCACCGGTTTGTTCCGGGGAGAATTGATGGCGGGTTCCTGAGTTGGCACAGGGCAGGTATCAGGAGGTTGGGGGACCTGTTTATAGACGGGAAATTTGCGAGCCTGGGTGAGCTGGAGAGGAAGTTTGGGCTCCCCCCCGGGGAATGCCTTTCGATACATGCAGATGAGGGCATTTGGCAGGTGGCGGGGTTCCCTCTGCTGCTGCTGCCGCGTGGGGTCCAGGACAGGGTGCTCTCGGGGGGGGGGGGGGGTGGGGGGGGGGGGGAGGATCTCGGCAGCGTACCAAGTGATGCAGGAGATGGACGAGGCCTCAGTTGAGGAGTTGAAGGGTAAATGGGAGGAGGAGCTGGGTGAGGAGATTGAGGAGGGGACGTGGGCAGACGCCCTGGGGAGGGTGAACTCCTCTTGTGCGAGGCTTGGCCTCATACAGTTTAATGTGCTGCACAGGGCTCACATGACCGGGACAAGGATGGGCCGGTTCTTTGGGAGTGAGGACAGGTGTATTAGGTGCTCTGGGCGACCAGCAAACCATGCCCACATGTTCTGGGCATGTCCAGCATTGGCGGAATTTGGTAGGGACGTTGTTGAGGGTGGCAGGATCCAGGATCAATCCGGGCTGGGGACTCGCAGTATTTGGGGTTGCGGAGGAGCCGGGAGTGCAGGAGGCGAAAGAGGCCGGTGTTCCTGGCAGAACGATAGAAACAGGCCAGCAGCAGCAGCAGCAGCAACCGGAGGGGGGGGGGGGGGGGGGAATGTTTTGTTGTTTTGTGCTAAAGGGGCGGGCATCGTTGTTCTGTGCCAATGTCAGGCATTAATTCATTTCCTCTTCTGTGTATATGGGGGGGGGGGGGTCTGTCCTGTCTATTGAAGGGACGGGCAGATGTTTTGGGGAATGATGGGTGTCAGTTATCTCTTGCGCTGTGTAATTGGGGGGGGGGGGGGTGGACTGTTCTTTCTTCTTTGTAAAAAAAATAATTCTGTCTTTTTGTTGTTGATATTATACAAAAAATTGAATAAAAATTATTTTTTTTTAAATTGACGAGAGACCGTTCAGGTGCTCTCACTGCGGGACTGGGTTCAGACAATCATCTGCCCTCACTGAACATCAGCGAATTCACACTGGGGAGAGGCCATTCACCTGCTCCAAGTGTGGGAAGGGATTCACTCAGTCATCCGACCTGCAGAAGCACCAGCGGCGAATTCACACTGGGGAGAGGACGTTCGCCTGCGCCCAATGTGGGAAGGGATTCATTCAATCATCCGACCTGCAGAAGCACCAGTGGCGAATTCACACTGGGGAGAGGACGTTCGCCTGCGCCCAATGTGGGAAGGGATTCATTCAATCATCCGACCTGCAGAAGCACCAGTGGCGAATTCACACTGGGGAGGCCATTCGCCTGCGCCCAATGTGGGAAGGAATTCACCCAGTCATTTAGCCTCACTGTGCATCAACGAGTTCACACTGGGGAGAGACCGTTTACCTGCTCCAAGTGTGGGAAGGGATTCACCATTTCATCCAACCTGCTGAAACACCACGAGGCCACAAGTAACCACAGTGATTGGATTTTACTGTTCCTCACATTCAGGACTGAACCATGTTCATTTGGGTCTCTTTCTGCTGATGACAAACTCCAGCCCATTTACAGGGGCTAATATTCTGGCTAAAAGTCAAATAAATTAGATTTGTGTTAAATACGCAGTGTGTTGAAACTTTTTTTAATAAACAATTTTAATGAGGTAAAACAGTAGAATTACAGAATAAGAAAACAAAAGGACTGTACAGTAACAAAGTACATAGTGCAATTGCCGTAGCCCACCCCACCCGGATCTGCCTAAATGACCCCCGATACCACGTTCCCGTGCCCCCCCTGCTGACGATTAAATCTCCCCAAAGAAGTCAATAAGCAGCTGCCACCTCCGGGTGAACCCTAACAACGACCCTCTCAAGGCGAACTTGACTTTCTCCAAGCCAAGGAAACTCGCCATGTCTGACAGCCAGGTTTCCGACTTCGGGGGCTTTGAGTCCCTCCAAGATAGAAGTATCTGTCTCTGGGCTACCAGGGAAGCAAAGGCCAAAATGTCAGCCTCTTTCCCCCCCTGGACTTCTGGTGCCACTGAAACCCCAAAAATCGCCACCTCTGAACCCATTGCCACCCTCGTGTTCAATACTCTGGACATGACGCCTGAACCCCTACCATTATCTCCTAAGTTTTGGGCACGCCCGAAATGTGTGGATATGGTCTGCCGGTCCTCTGAGACACTTTACACCTGACCTCTATGCTGAAGGATCTGCTCATCCGGGATACTGTCATGTGGGCCCGGAGGACGACCTTAAATTGAATCAGGCCAAGCCTGGCACATGTTGCAGTCCCATTAACCCTGCTCAGCGCGTCCGCCCACAGGCCATCCCCCTCCCAACTCCTCCCATTTATGTCTCAGCTCCTCGGTCTGTGTCTTCTCCGCCCCCATGAGCTCCTTGTAAATATCTGAGGACACTTCCCTCCCCCACCCATCCTCTAGACACGACCCTATCTTGGATCCCATTTAGAGGTAAGAGTGGAAAAGATGGCACCTGCCTGCGCAAAATGTCCCGCATCTGAGTATACCGGAATTCATTCCCCATCGTCAACCCAAACTTGGCCTCCAGCGCCCTCAAGCCAGGGAAGCTCCCTTCCAAAAACAAATCTCCCATCCGCTCAATCCCAGCCCTCCGCCATACCCAGAACCCCCATCCAACCTCCCCGGGGCAAACCAAAGGTTGTCACATATCGGGGACCAGACCGATGCTCCCATTGCTCCCACGTGCCTCCTCCACTGTCCCCAGATCCAAAGGGCCGCCACCACTGGTGGGGAAGGGCCCTGGCGGGAACGGCAGAGACACCGTCACCAACGCCCCCAGACTGGTACCCTTACATGAGGCTGCCTCCACCCGCTCCCAAGTCAACCCACCACCCACTTCCTTATCATGGCAATGTTAGTCGCCCAATAATAGTTGCTGAAATTCAGCAGTGCAGTTCGGTTCCGCTCGAGCATCACCATCTTCACTCCCGGGACTTGCCCGCCCACACAAAGCCAAAATGATCTTGCTTACCCTCTTAAAAAAGGAATGTGGAATGAAAATGGGGAGACACTGGAACACGAATAAGAATCTCGGGAGGACCGTCATTTTAACTGTCTGTACTCTCCCAGCTAACAACAGCGGGAGCGCATCCCACCTCCGAAACCCCTCGCATTTGATCTACCAGCCAGGACAGGTTCAGCTTGTTCAGTTGACCCCAATCCCGCGCCACTTGTATTCCCAGGTACCTGAACCTGTCACCAACTAACCGGAACAGCAGCTCCCTCAGCCGGTCCCCTTGGCCCCTCTCCTGAACTACAAACATTTCACTTTTTGTCATATTCACTTTGTACCCCGAAAACCGGCTGAATTCCGTCCATCCCCGCCATCAGGTCTGAAAGCCCCCCCCCCCCCCCCCCCCCCCCCCCCCCCCCCGAACCAGCCCCTCTGAAGCCCTCAGAGCAATTGCCAGCGGCTTTATAGCGCAAACAGCAGTCGGGAGAGTCTCGTCCCGTCCCACGGTGCAGTCTAAAATAGTCGGAAATCGCCCTATTGGCCTCACACTCGCCTCCGGGGCCTGATATAGCAGCCTGACCCAGTCGATAAAACCCACCCCAAATCCAAACCGTCCCAGCACCTCCCATAAATAGTCCCACTCTGCCCGGTCAAACGCCTTCTCCGCATCCATTGCCACCACTACCTCCACCTCCTTTCCCGCTGGGGACATCATGCTCACATTGAGCAATCTTCTTATAGTCACCACCAGTTGCCTATCTTTAACGAACCCTGTTTGATCCTCCCTAATAACACTCGGCACACAATCCTCAATCCTAGTGGCCAAAAGCTTTGCCAGCAGTTTAGTGCCCACGTTAAGAAGGGAGATCGGCCTATAAGACCCACACGACTCCGGGTTCTTGTCCCGTTTTCATATCAAGGAGATGGTGGCCTGCGACATTGTCTGGGACAGCACCCCTCTGTCCCTTGCCTCATTAAAAACCTTGACCAGCAGCGGCCCCAATATCCCGGAGAACTTATTATAAAATTCTACTGGGTACCCATCCGGCCCCGGGGCTTTACCTGACTGCATGGCCTTTATGCCCTCAAATATCTCCTCAGCTCCGATCGGGGTGCTCAGCCCTTCTACTAGCTCCTTACCCACTTTTGGGAATATCAGGCCGTCTAAGAAGCGTCTCATCCCCTCCGGCCCCACAGGGGGCTCCGAGCTATAGAGTTTGCTATAAAAGTCCTTGAAAGCCCTGTTCACACCCGCCGCATCCCCCACCAAGTTACTGCCTCCATCCACCACTTTACCTATTGCCCTAGCCACCTCCCTCTTTCTGAGCTGCTGGGCCAGCATCCTGCTGGCTTTCTCTCCACGTTCATATACCGCACCCCTCACCTTTCTGAGCTGCTGGGCCAGCATCCTGCTGCTTTCTCTCCATGTTCATATACCGCACCCTCACCTTTCTGAGCTGCTGGGCCAGCATCCTGCTGCTTTCTCTCCATGTTCATATACCGCACCCCTTGCCTTTCTGAGCTGCTGAGCCAGCATCCTGCTGCTTTCTCTCTATGTTCATATACCGCACCCCTTGCCTTTCTGAGCTGCTCCCCTGCCTTACCCGTGGACACCACCCCAAACTCCGGCTGCAGCCTCCTCCGTTCCCTCCAGAGCTCCGCACTCGGGGTCCCCGCATATCTCCCGTCAATCTGCAGGATCTCCGCTAACAGTCGGTCCGTCTCTGCCCTTCCATCTTGTCCCTGTGAGCCCGGATTGAAATCAGCTCCCCTCTCACCACTGCCTTGAGCGCCTCCCACACCACCACTGCTGAGACTTCCCCCATATCGTTGACCTGCAGGTAGTTTTGTTTACACTTCCTCACCCTCACACACCCCTTCATCCCCCAGCAGTCCCACATCCAGCCTTCACTGCGATGCTGGAACCTCTCTACACTCACCTGTAGCTCGACCCAATGTGGGGCATGGTCGGAAATGTTGATCGCCGAATACTGCCCATCCACCACCCCTGTCAGTAAATCCCTACTCAGTATTAAAAAATCGATCTGGGAGAAGACCCGATGGACGTGCGAGAAAAGGACAACTCCTTCCCTGTCGACCTTCCAAACTCCCATGGGTCGACCTCCCTCCATCTGCTCCATGAACTCTCTCAGCTCTTTTCCCATTGCTGACACTCTGCCCGTTTTTGAGCACGACCGGTCCAGGCCTGGATCCATAACTGTATTGAAGTTCCCTCCCATAACCAGCTTGTGGGAATCCAGGTCGGGTATCTTCCCCAGCACCCTCTTTATGAAATCCACATCATTCCAGTTTGGTGCATATATGTTGACCAGGACCACCTTCCTCCCTTCCAGCTGACCGCTATCCATAATGTAGCGACCTCCCCCGTCCGAAACAATACTACCCCACCTCAACCTGCACCCGCTTGTTCACCAGAATCGCGACCCCCCCCCCTGGTCATAGTATCTAGCCCTGAGTGGAATACCTGACTAACCCAGCTCTTCCTCAACCTAAGCTGGTCCACTGCCTTCAGGTGCGTCTCCTGCAACATTAACACGTCCGTCTTTAGAGCCCTAAAATGCGCGAACACCTTTTGCCCTCTTCACCGGCCCGTTTAGCCCCCTAACATCCCACGTGACCAGCCTATTTGGGGGGCACCCCCCCCCCCCTTGCCGGTCAGCCATCCCCTTTCCTGGGCCTGCCCCCAGCCCCTGCCCCCAGCCCCTGTCCCGTGCCTCTGTAGCCCCGCCTCCTGGCAGCGCCCATCCCTGACCTCTTCTCCACTTCTAAAATGAAGTCCCTCCCTTGTCAGCCAAACACCCCCGCCCCCCACCCCGGAGGGGTCGGACCTGGCGGCCTACGTAGTTGTTGTGCTGAACTCGCTGATGGGAGCTGGGTCCTTCCAGGGGCCCCTGGAGTTGGAGGGGGCCCACAGAATTCTGGCCAGGAGGCCCAAGCCGAACAAGCCGCCGCGGGCGGTGTTGGTCCGGTTTCACCGGTTCATGGATCATGAATGCGTGCTCCGGTGGGCCAAGAAGGAGCGGAGCAGCAAGTGGGAGAACATGGAGGTGCGGATCTTCCAGGACTGGAGTGCGGAGGTGGCTACGCAGAGTGCCGGGTTTAACCGGACGAAGGCGGTGCTCCACAGACGGAGCGGGAACTTTGGCATGTTGCAGCCAGCGCATCTGTGGATCACCTACAAGGATCGACACCATTATTTTGAGTCCCCGGAGGAGGCGTGGGTCTTTGCGCAGGCTGAGAAACTGGACTCAAACTGAGGGTCTAAGATGGGGGATGTTGTATGATAATGTACTTGTGTTTGCTCTGTTTAATGCAAGATGTGGCTTGGCCTTAGGGTGGGTGGGGTGATGTTGTTATGTCTTCTTGTATGGGTCTGGTGGACGGGTTCGGGCAGGGAGGTAAACGGGGAATGCGGGGAGCTGGTGAGGGGGACTGGCAATGGGAGTTGCACTAGAGGAGGCGAGGTTGGGCAGGGCGAAAGCGCGGGCTTTTCTTGGGTTTCCCGCGCTGTGGGATGGTGGGGGCGAGTCGGGGCTGAGAAGCGCGGGTCATTGCTGGCTGTTATTTTCCCACACAAGAGCGGGGGGGGGGGGGGGGAGGGGGGCCTGCTGATGGGCACGAAGGAGGAGGGGTAGTCCCACGTGGGGAGGAGTCGGAGGTAGGGCGGGAGTCGCCAGGGTCAGCAGAGGTTAGCTGGGTTATCTGGCTCACGGGAGTGCTCTGAAGGGAGAGGCGCGGCTAGGAGGGGTCCTAGCCTTGGCGGGGAGGGGGGGGGGACCGGGTTGCTGCTGAAACGGTCAGGAAGGAGCTGGAGGACGCAAGGGGTGCTGCAGGGGGGCTTGCCGCCGTGGGAAACTGGCAGAGCGGGGGACGCTGGCCGGTGGTGGGCAGGGGAGGGGGTATGGCTAATCGGCAGGGGAGGGGGGCAGGGAGCCCTCTGATCTGGCTGATAACCTGGAATGTGAGGGGGCTGAATGGGCCGGTCAAACGGGCCCGGGTGTTTGCGCACTTGAAGGGGCTGAAGGCGGATGTGGCCATGCTCCAAGAGACACACCTGAGAGTGGCGGGCCGGGTTCGGCTGAGGAAGGAATGGGTGGGCCAGGTATTTCACTCAGGGCTGGATGAGAAGAGTCAGGGGGGGTGGCGATCCTGGTGGGAAATAGGGTGTCGTTCGAGGCGTTAAATGCGGTGGCTGACAGTGGCAGGAGGTATGTGATGGTGAGTGGCAAGCTGCAGGGGAAGCGGGTGGTGTTGGTGAATGTTTACGCCCCAAATTGGGACGATGCGGTGTTCATGCGGCGTATGCTGGGCCGCATTCCGGACCTGGAGGTGGGGGGCCTGATCATGGGGGGGGGGGACTTCAACACGGTGCTGGATCCCCCATTGGATCGATCCAAGTCCCCAATAGGTAGGAGGCCAGCGGCGGCTAAGGTGTTGAGGGGATTTATGGATCAGATGGGGGGGGGGGGGGGGGGGGGGTGTGGATCCCTGGAGGTTTACGAGGCCAAGGGCCAGGGAGTACTCATTTTTCTCCCACGTGCATAAGGCCTATTCGAGGATTGATTTTTTCATCCTGAGCAGGAGGCTGGTTTTGAGGGTGGAGGATGTTGAATACTCTGCCATTGCCATTTCGGATCATGCCCCACACTGGGTGGACCTCGGGCTGGGGGAGGAGAGGGACAAACGTCCGCTCTAGTGCTTGGAGGTGGGGCTGCTGGCAAATGAGGAGGTGGCCGAGAGGGTTTGGGGATGTATTGAGAGGTACCTTGAGGCCAACGATAACGGGGAGGTCCAAGTGGGGACGGTCTGGGAGGCATTGAAGGCGGTGACTAGAGGGCAGTTGATTTCCATCTGAACCCATAGGGAGAGGGGGGAGCAGAGGGAGAGGTAGAGACTGATAGGGGAGATGGTGAGGGTGGATAGGAGATATGCGGAGGCTCCGGAGGAGTGATTGCTGGGGGAGAGGTGTAGCCTTCAGGCCACGTTCGACCTATTGACTACCAGAAAGGCGGAAGCTCAGTGGAGGAAAGCACAGGGGGCGGTGTATGAATATGGGGAGAAGGCGAGCAGGATGCTGACACACCAGCTCCGAAAGCGGGACACGGTTAGGGAGATTGGGGGAGTGACGGATAGAGGTGGGAAGGTGGTGCGGAGGGGGGTAGATGTTAATGGGGTCTTCAGGGACTTCTATGGGGAACAGTACCGGTCTGAACCCCCGGTGGAGGGGTGTTGAATGGGGCACTTCTTGGACAAGCTGTGATTTCCGAGGGTGGAGGAGGGGCAGGTGGAGGGACTGGGGGCGCCGATTGAGCTGGAGGAGTTGGTTAAAGGGATAGGGAGCATGCAGTCGGGGAAGGCGCCGGGGCCGGATGGGTTTCCGGCTGAATTTTATTAAAGGTATGCAGACCTGTTGGGGCCCCTGTTGGTCCGGACCTTTAACGAGGCAAGGGAGGGGGGGGGGGGGGGGGCTCTGCCCCCAACTATGTCACAGGCGCTGATTTCCTTGATCCTGAAGCGGGACAAGGACCCTCTGCAGTGTGGGTCATATAGGCCGATCTCGCTGCTAAATGTAGACGCCAAGCTGCTGGCAAAGATCTTAGCCACAAGAAGAGACGATTGTGTGCCGGGGGTCACTCACTAGGACCAGACGGGGTTTGTGAAGGGAAGGCAGTTGAATACAAACGTACGAAGGCTCCTCAACGTTATTATGATGCCGGCTCTGGAAGGGGAGGCGGAGATAGTGGTGGCATTAGATGCGGAGAAGGCCTTTGATAGGGTTGAATAGGGGTATCTGTGGGAGGTGTTGGAGAGGTTCGTGTTTGGGGAGGGGTTTGTCCGTTGGGTGAGGTTGCTCTATGAGTCCCCGATGGCGAGTGTAGCCACGAATAGGAGGAGGTCGGAGTACTTTCTGCTGTACCGGGGGACGAGACAGGGGTGTCCCCTGTCCCCCTTGCTCTGTGCGTTGGCAATTGAGTCCCTGGCCATGGCGTTGAGGGAGTCAGGGAACTGGAGGGGCCTGGTGCGGGGTGGGGAGGAGCATCGAGTGTCTCTTTATGCGGACAACCTGTTGCTGTATGTGGCGGACCCGGTGGTGGGGATGTCGGAGGTGATGCGGATTCTTAGTGAATTCAGGGGCTTCTCTGGGTATAAGCTGAACCTGGGCAAGAGTGAGTTGTTTATGGTGCATCCGGGGGATCAAGAGGAGGGGATTGGTAGGCTCCCACTGAAGCAGGCAGGGAAGAGTTTCAGGTACCTAGGAGACAAGGTGGCTAGGAGCTGGGGGGGCCCTGCACAAGCTCAACCTCACAAGGTTGGTGGAGCAGATAGAGGAGGAGTTCAAAAGGTGGGATATGTTACTGCTGTCACTGGCGGGGAGGGTGCTGTCCATTAAGATGACGGTGCTCCCGTCGGGGGAGGGAGAAGTGTGTACATGGGTTTGTGGGATGTGGCGGGTGTTATCTCTTTCCTTTCTGTTGTTTGCTTTTTTTTGTTTTTGATTTAGTAGTTGCTTTTGTAGGGGTGTGGGTGTTGTTCTATGGTTTTTACAATGGTTATTCTATTGATATTGTTTTGTTGTTTATATTTTGTGAAAATCTTAATAAAAATTATTTTTAAAAAAACATAGTTACTCTGTATCAAAAATGTCTAATACTAATAAAAGCAAAATACTGCGGCTGCTGCAAATCTGAAATAAACACACATGTCCATCCGAGGCCAGTTGCAAAGTTCCAGTGATGCCCAATGTAAACTGGAAGAACAACACCTCATCTTCCTATTAGACACTTTACAGCCTCCTCCATCTGCCTTTACAGCCTCCCCCATCTGCCTTTACAGCCTCCCCCATCTGCCTTTACAGCCTCCCCCATCTGCCTTTACAGCCTCCCCCATCTGCTTTTACAGCCTCCTCCATCTGCCTTTACAGCCTCCTCCATCTGCCTTTACAGCCTCCCCCATCTGCCTTTACAGCCTCCTCCATCTGCCTTTACAGCCTCCCCCATCTGCCTTTACAGCCTCACCCATCTGCTCTTCACTGTTCAGTTGCTTCCATTTCATATTCGGCTGTCTCATCATTTTTCCACCGTTAATACTCTTCATTCCTTAAAGACCCCTCTATTATTTCCTTGACAAATTTGTTCATGCGGCACCGCGGCAGAGTGGTTAGCACTGTTGCCTCACAGCACCTGGGACCCGGATTCAATTCGACCTTGGGAGTTTGCACATTCTCCCCTTGTCTGCATGGTTTTCCTCGTGGTGCTCCGGTTTCCTCCCACAGTCCAAAGATGTCCAGCTTTGGTGGATTGGCTGTGCTAAATTGCCTCTTAGTGTCCAAAGGTGGTGTTACGGGGATTGGGTGTGGTAGTGAGCCTAGGTAGGGAGCGGGAGATCTTTCAGAGGATCAGTGCAGACGTGATGAGCCGAAATGCCTCCATCTGCACTGTCGGGATTCCATATCTGTAGGTGGATTGGCCGTGCTAAATTGGCCCTTAGTGTCCAAACACGGGCAGGTTAGGTTGAGTTACGGGGTTTCAGGGATAGGGCAGGATCCTGGTTAGGGTGCTCTTTCAGAAGATCGGTGCAGACTCGATGGGCTGAATGGCCTCATTATGCATTGTAGGTATGTATTCTATTCTGTTCTTTTCTATTCTACCTGGTCTTCTATTCTCCCCCACCTCCTGTGTCCCTTTTCAACTATAAAGTTCTGTCCATTCCTACCCTACCCTCCCATACTGCTGTGAAGGATCATTTAAATGATGTACTGGTAAACTCGGTTTCACTCCACAGATGTTGGCAGACCAGCTAAATCTATCCAGCAATGTGTGATTTCATGCTGACAGTAATGTTGCCCATAAAGACAGACGCCAACAATATGGTAATTGAGGCAGAGGAAATGGCAGAGATGGTTACAAATCACTTGTTCTCGGTCTTCCTGTGGAGGTAAAGCAGAAAGAGAGACGCGGAAAGGAGGTTCTGTGCGGATCTGCTCACTGCCGCCTTTCCCATTCACTAACGGGATTTGACCAACAGAATTGTTCACATCTTGTACAAGGAAGGATCAAATCCAATTGGCATCTCCATTTCAAATCCGTTGTGAAGTAACGATGACGAGGACACGTCATCACATTTGCCTATTGAAAACCGGACAGAAACATTATCAAATCTTTCACATTAACAGTGAGACAAGTTGGAATGATTTAAGTTTGTTGCTGAAAGTTATGGGAATCTCGGGTGCTGCAGCCAATTCTATTTACTTTTACCCCGGCCTCAAAATGCATTCAGCAAAATCAGAAATGCTGAATTATCCTGATGCAATGAGATGGAAAATATGTTCGCATTTTGACAAAGTTCACATATTAGCGGTTCGTTCAGTCCACAACAGAATTGAATGGGTTTACAGATGCAGGTTTAATCACCGTCTGAAACATGCACATAAAGACAGGCGCAAGCGATTCTGTGACTGAAGTGGAGGAAATGGCAGAGATTTTAATAGAATCCATTTTTTAAAAATCTGTCTTCCTGATAGCGAAATAGGAAAAGCCACTCGGGGAGATGAGAAAAACGAGGTTCGGTACAGATCCTGTGGCGTCCCTCTTTCTTCAACACGAACGGGGTGAAGGCGTCAGAATGTCTCAGACACAGAACAAAAAGGAATCTAATATAATGAAAATATCATTCTCAAATCTCTACCTGTAAAACTATCCCATTACATTTCAATGCTGACTGTGCTCAATCACAAATGAGCACAATGGGGTTTGTATTTCCCAGTGACTCGAATTATTTTCTTTGTCAGTCATGTTTACAAATCAATGTATATTTCAGAGTCTCACTTTCAAATGAAGATATAAATGTCGGATAAGATGACGTTTTGAGTAACGGAACAGATACTGAGTAAATTGATTGATATTTTTGAAGCAACATGAGAATGATGTTATTGCTGAGTGAGCAGAAATCATTCCACCCTGAGACTGCTTCTCCATTTGAAAATTCATTTGGAACCAAATAAAGTGGAGGACTGCAGCAAAGTGATCTCAACAGGGCTTTGTGAAGTTCTAAAAATCATTCCCTCTCTAATAGACAGACTCTGTGAACAGGCTGTAGATCAAATATAATTAGATTCTGTATATCAACTCAGATATAATGAAGAGAAGCTTGATCAGGAAAAAACACCTTTATAAATTCGGTATGAAATCAATTGCATGATTACATATTGTTTATATCGTAAACTACATAATTTCCGTGTTCACATCTTCTGGTCCAGTGAAACGTTGATCATTAAGTCAAACTGGGCACGGATTCGACAGAAATTCCTTTTTCAAAAGCGAATTGGACGATCAGCTGAAATGGAGAAAACTCAAGGCCGTTGAAACAGAGAAAAACATTGAGACTAATCAAAGGATTGTTCTTTTGAAAAGCTGGTCGAGGTGATCGAAGTGCCACTTATTGAATTTATGGTTACATTAATTTATTAGTATCTCTGCAGCATTCCTAATGAGAACAGCCGAATTCTAAAAAACAAAGGTCCCAAAGTGTGACTGAGTGACAGAACAGTGTCCGCTTTCTACACAGGCTCATTAGAGTGAACATTAGCCAGCGGTTTCTGTAGTGTAGTGGTTATCACGTTCGCCTCACACGCGAAAAGTCCCCGGTTCGAAACCGGGCAGGAACATTATGGCGATGAATTGTATTCTTACTGTTTTCTGTTTACTCATTAAGCGAATCCGTTACCTAACACCCGTTTCAAATGTAATCCTACAAAATCCACCATTATGGGGACTGGGAGGAATCGGTCAGAGAGTTCACACGTGTTAAGTGTGAATAGTTTTCCAACGAGCTGCGACATTTTCTGATTCGAATAATAATGTTAAATCAATTTCTCTGCCGCTTGTCTAAGTTTTCAGCCGAATTGAACTCCCTCAAAAGGAGTTTCTTCAGTGCAACAAGAATGCTGGTTTCCTGATCTCAGTCAGAGGGTCAAACTCGGTGCCTCTTTATGTGGTGTGGTGGTTGTCATGTTTACTTTACACTTAAAAAAAACCCTGGATTGGTAACCGCGTAAATACATTATCGAATCCCATTCGATTAAGTGTTTGGGAAAAGTTGCATAATTGACATTTTCATTGTCACACATCCCGAATAACCCTTAAACTGAGTGAATCTGCCGTGTGGAACCCCGGTTCCCAGAGCTTCAGCCTGATTCTCTGCATTGCCAGTTTAGTGACAATAACACAACTCAACACCAACTATCACCCCCAGTGAATCCGCTCTCGATTATTATCTCTGAATATAATATCTGACAAAGCAAATGTCATTTGCTCTCATATATGCTGGAAAATGCATTCAGGAGAAGCAGAAGTGCTGAGAATTGCCGGCACACTGAGCAGGAATATAGATGCTCCTATATTGACTCGGCACAAATATTAACAGTTCGTTCAATGACGATTAATGCAGTTTAGAGGCTGGGATTGTCTCTGTTAATATATTAAATTGATTAACACTAAAAGACCGCCTGGGAATCCTGCAGTAAGTAACTCACCTCGGTGGGCCGAATGGTCTCCTCCTGCACTGTATGGATTGTATGATTCTACCAATATTGATCTCCTTCAGTTCCTCCCTCTCACTAAACCCTCCATTCCCAACATTTCTGCCATCTGATTTGTGTCAGTTTCTGTCTCTTTAGAATATACTGGAATTTGTCAAAAAGGCTACTAAAAGTAAATCTAATAATCTAAATTGAATCAACTGAATTGGGTAAAAGTTATTTAATATGCATTTTTCATGGACTTTGCAAACTGATGTCGAAAGGTTTTCCACGAGCCAGCCAGGAGTCGAACCTGGAATCTCCTGATCCGTAGTCAGGCGCGTTATCCATTGCGCCACTGGCCCACAGTGAAATGCAGCTGTTACAAATTGGTTCAATACGTCACCCAGACTATTTATCCCAAAGTTCTTCACAACTCTGGGGGAAATTCTCTCAGGATCCCCCCCCCCCCCCCCCCCCCCGGCGGATTGGATTGGAGTCGGGGTTGAATTTGGTGACAATGTAAAATACACCAATGCTGTTCCCAGCCTGGGAGGTCATCCCCGAAAAACAGAAAGAATGAGCTGCCAGTTGTGGGATCGTGTCCAGTGTCTGTTTGTGGGGAAATGCAGTTGGTGAATGGCCAGGCTGGAGTAACACTGACCAGGACATAAAACAACAAGTGAATGAATGTAAGTTTGGAAATTCCCAGCTCCTTTCTGTCTGCAGGTATTTCCCGCTCTGAGCTGCACAATGAACAACGAACCACACCGATAAAACTAACTTTTATTTCCTGTCTGTTCAACTGGTGTCGGTGCCAGTGATGTTTATGGACAAACTGCAGGCTCTGTTTCCCCTGCTGCATTTATTCCCCTGGAACTGCTACTCTCATTTTCTGTTTCCATCAAATGTCCGAACGCTGCAAAGTTCCGATCATGTCCACCAGAGGGCGACATGGTCACATGTTTCCTCATCAAAGACCCGCCATAATATTCACCTTAAGTTGCTGTCTCAGTCAATGGTTCCTCTCTGCTTTCAAACATACGAGCAGGTGAAATTTAGAATTTAGAATTTAGAACAGTACAGCACAGAACAGGCCCTTCGGCCCTCGATGTTGTGCCGAGCAATGATCACCCTACTCAAACTCACGTATCCATCCTATACTCGTAACCCAACAACTCCCCCTTAACCTTACTTTTTAGGACACTACGGGCAATTTAGCAATCCCCCCATTAACCTTACACTACGGGCAATTTAGCATGGCCAATCCACCTAACAAGCAGAAGTTGGTCATTCGGCCCCTTCAGGCTGTTCTACCATTCAATAAGATGGGGAGATGCCGGCATTGGACTAGGGTGAGCACAGTAAGAAGTCTTACAACACCAGGTTAAAGTCCAACAGGTTTGTTTCAAACACTAGCTTTCGGAGCACTGCTCCTTCCTCAGGTGTGTAAAGAGGTGGGTTGTACCACCAGATATATAGACAGTCAATGATACAAAGACTCGCATTTAATGTATCACCTTGCAGCACTGACTTTGTCGATATATGTGGTTATGGAACCCACCCCTTCATTCACCCGACGAAGGAGCAGTGCTCCAAAAGCTAGTGATTTGAAACAAACCTGTTGGATTTTAACCTAGTGTTGAAAGACTTCTTACTGTTCAATAAGCTGGCTGCTTTGTTTGTGTTTCGAATTCCACATTCCCACCATGCAAACAGACGACATTTGATTCTGTGATACTAACTGGTTTGTTTTATAGCATGATACACACACGGTAGCACATACAAACAGATGAGATAGAAGCAGAAGTCGGCCATTCGGTCCCTTCAGCCTGTTCTGCTATTCACTGAGACCATGGCTGGTCTGTTTGTGTTTCGAATTCCACATTGCCATCAGGCAAACAGACGAAATAAGCTTCTGTGAAACTGAATATTCTGTTTTCTAGAATGATACAGCACATGTGCAGAGTTCGAAAGAAGCTCAACAGACACTCGAGGAACAGCAGCGCATCTTTCCACTGGGCTCAATACAGCTTTCACACTCAGTGTGTGTTCAGTAGTTTCACACTGTAAATGCTGCACCCATTTTGTGTGTTCTGATGTAGCAGATTTGGGTTTGAATCTTGTTTCCACTTGTTCTTTGTGTCCGGGCGGTAGTTGTTGATCAATCTGCCATCGATAGCTCCTCCAGACATATCTTTTGTTTTTTTGTTTCTTCCATTGCGCTAACAGAGAGCTGGCACAGACACGGCGGCCGGAATGGCCTCATACTGTGGTGTCATTATTCTCTGATTCGATGCTAACCTCACCCTGTGGCCAGGGAAGCCAAGGCCATTTAATCTCTCCTGACTTGCCCCCTTCAGGGCCCTTTCCTGTTGCTCTGTTTCCTCCCTCCGGGATTTCACTTGCTTCTAATTTTCTATATTTCTAGCCTTTCCCAGTTTCAATGGAAGGTCAAGGAGGTGAAAGATGAATTTTGTTTCCATGTCCACAAATGCTGCCTGACTGCCTGAGTTTACCTGGCATTTTCTGCAGATATGTGAGTGGCTGTGGATGGCGATAAAAGCATATTTTGCTTCAATCAGCAACGTCCAACCGGCTCGTTGGTCTAGGGGTAAGATTCTCGCTTCGGGGTTTATGCTGCATGGAAATGTGAGAGGTCCCGGGTTCAAATCCCGGATGAGCCCTTTGATGTTGTTTCTTATTGGCCAGCAGCACGTTTTGTTCATTTCTTTCCGGTGCAGACAGCGGGATCGGTTCACATTGGGTTTGCTTTGAGAAGCTGAGCTCACACTGCAGGGAATCAATACGTTTCCGAGAAAATCGAGACATTTTCAAAAAGCTTGACTGGGTGAGTGGACATTCACTTATCTCTATTCACTAATCCAGGTGACTCCATGATGGTGGATTCAGGCAGCTCTCTGTTTCATTCTATTCATTCGGGGATGTGAACATCACTGGGGAGGCCAGGATTTATTGCCCAGAACTCTTTGCCCTTGAGAAGGTGGTGGTGAGCTGCTTCCTGAACCGCTACAGTCTATTGGTGTAGGTACACCTACAGTGCTGTTAGGGAGGGAGTTCCAGGATTATGTCCCAATGACAGTGAAGGCACAGCCGATATATTTCCAAGTAATAATAATCTTAATTATTGTCACAAGTAGTCTTACATTAACAATGCAATGAAGTTACTGTGAAAATGGTCAGCATGGGGCGTGGCTGGGAGGAAACCTTCAGGGCATCGGAGTCTTGGGTTTGAAAGGTGCTGTCTGAGATGACTTTGGTGAGTTCCTGCACCCATCCAGGCAAGTGGAGAGTATTCCCTCACGCTCCTGACTTGTGAGTGTAGATGGTGGGCAGGCTTTGTGGGGTTAGGAGGTGAGTTACTCGGTGCAGGATTCCCAGCCTCTGACCTGCATTTGTCGACATTGAACGAACTGTTGATATTTGTGCCGAGTCAAAATAGGAGCATCTGTGTTCCTCCTCAGTGTGCCGGCAATTTTCAGCTGATCCTGAATGTATTTTGAGGTACATGTCAGAGCGAATGATACACACTTGTAAGATATTCTATTCAGGTAATATTGGACAGTGGATTCACTGGGGGAGTGGCTGGTGGGTGAATAGTGTAACTGGCTCTGGACCAGGTAATATTGGACAGTGGATTCACTGGGGGAGTGGCTGGTGGGTGAATAGTGTAACTGGCTCTGGACCAGGTAATATTGGACAGTGGATTTACTGGGGGAGTGGCTGGTGGGTGAATAGTGTAACTGGCTCTGGACCAGGTAATATTGGACAGTGGATTCACTGGGGGAGTGGCTGGTGGGTGAATAGTGTAACTGGCTCTGGACCAGGTAATATTGGACAGTGGATTCACTGGGGGAGTGGCTGGTGGGTGAATAGTGTAACTGGCTCTGGACCAGGTAATATTGGACAGTGGATTCACTGGGGGAGTGGCTGCTGAGTGAATAGTGTAACTGTCTCTGGGCCAGGTAATATTGGACAGTGGATTCACTGGGGGAGTGGCTGGTGGGGGAATAGTGTAACTGGCTCTGGACCAGGTAATATTGGACAGTGGATTCACTGGGGGAGTGGCTGGTGGGGGAATAGTGTAACTGGCTCTGGACCAGGTAATATTGGACAGTGGATTCACTGGGGGAGTGGCTGGTGAGTGAATAGTGTAACTGTCTCTGGGCCAGGTAATATTGGACAGTGGATTCACTGGGGGAGTGGCTGGTGGGGGAATAGTGTAACTGGCTCTGGACCAGGTAATATTGGACAGTGGATTCACTGGGGGAGTGGCTGGTGGGGGAATAGTGTAACTGGCTCTGGACCAGGTAATATTGGACAGTGGATTCACTGGGGGAGTGGCTGGTGGGTGAATAGTGTAACTGGCTCTGGACCAGGTAATATTGGACAGTGGATTCACTGGGGGAGTGGCTGGTGGGGGAATAGTGTAACTGGCTCTGGACCAGGTAATATTGGACAGTGGATTCACTGGGGGAGGGGCTGGTGGGTGAATAGTGTAACTGGCTCTGGACCAGGTAATATTGGACAGTGGATTCACTGGGGGAGTGGTTGGTGGGTGAATAGTGTAACTGGCTCTGGATCAGTAAAGCAGAGAACCAGGCTGAAGCTCTGGGCACCGGGGTTCCACACGGCAGATTCACTCAGCGACCCAATTCAAGGGCAATTCAGGATGGGTGTAAATGAATAATGAAAATGACAATCATGTAACTTTTCCACACACGGAAACCAATGGGGTTTGGCAATGTTTCTATGCGGGTTTAAACCGAGGGCCTTAATGTGTGTAAAGCAAACATGATAATCGCTACACTACAGAAACAGGGAACAGCGCTTAGCGCACTGACCGAGAATAGTAAACTGTGTCTCATTGCACTGAAGGACCTTCTATTGTCAGAGTGCTATTCAAATGAAAACTTAGACAAGTGGCGGAGAAATCGATCCGTCATTAGAATCATCAAATATCACAGCACATTAGAAAACCATTCAGAATTAACATGTGTGAACGTGTGACTGCGATTCCTGCCAGTCTCCATCACAGAATATTTTGCAGGGTATCAGTTGAAACTTTGCGGGTGTAAGGTAATGCATTCGCTTAACTATTGAACAACAAATAGCAAGGATACAACTCAGCTGCAAATTAGACGAGTAACGTCAATAATGTTTCGAATAAGGGACATTTCCCTCACCATTGCCTCCCCTTCCCCCTCACCATCCCTCCCCCCCCCCCCCCTCCCCCTCCCCCCAGCTGAGCAATCTGCTCCCTGTTCCTCCTGACCTTTGGCTCCCTGCTTACCTTTGTTCTGCCATTAACACATTCTCATCTCTTAATGCGCCATCAGCACCTTTCTTAGCCTTGATCACCGCCTTTTGCATTCCCTTTGTCTTTCCTTCCAAGGCATCTTAGTCACCCTCCCCCTATCGCTGGCCCTCTATCCAGCCCCAATGTCCCCCTCCCCCTCCCCACAGTATAAATCTGACCCTATTTCCAGTTCTCCAGCTTTGACAGAGTCACCCAGACTCGGAACAGCAGCTGCCATCTCTCTCCACTGAGGCTGCCAGACCTGCTGAGAGGGTCCAGTATTTGTGTTTCTGATTCAGATTCCAGCATCCACAGTAAGTTGCTTTTATTGTACATTTAGACATGTTTGAAATGGTGATTAAATTTGTTCATCTGCATTTGTAAACCCATTAAATTCTGTTGTGCATGAACAAACTGCTAATATGTGAACTGTGTTAAAATGGGAACATCGTTTTCCTTCTCATTGCGCCCTGAACATTCCGGTAATATTCAGTTTCAAAATTAGTTTGTGCAAACTTTCCTCACACTATATGAGACAGATGTCTCAACATTATAAAAATAAATTTAGGAATACCGAATTACTTTCTTTCCAATTGAGGGACAATTTAGCGTGGCCAATCCACCTACCCTGCACATTTTTGGGTGTGGGAGTGAAACCCACGCAGACACGGGGAGAATGTGCAAACTCCACACGGACAGTGACCCGGGGCCAGGATCAATCCCCAGCAGATGTCTCAACTGAAGTTACAGAACTTAGTCTGAACTTCAAAATGTAAAAACATTTGTTCAGCAATACTTTCTGTTCAATCATGTAATGTTCTATTACTCAGGGCAGCACGGTGGCGCCGTGGTAGCATTGCTGCCTCAGGACATTGAGGTCCCAGGGTCGTTCCCGGCTCTGGGTCACTGTCCGTGTGGAGTTTGCACATTCTCCCCGTGTTTGCGTGGGTTTCACCCCCACAACCCAAAAGATGTGCAGCGTAGATGGATACTCTAAATTCATTTTTTTTAATGTTCCATTACTCCTAACTTAATATTATTTGATATTTATGTCCTGATTTGAAATCGAGACTCTGAAATATACAACATTGAATTGAAAACGTGACTGACAGAAAATAAATCAAGTCGCTGGGTAATATAAGTTCCCTTGTGTTCATTGTGAGATTGACCACAGTCAGCTTTTAAACACAATCACATATCTTCACAGGTCAGAGATTTAAGAATGATATGTTAATTATATTTGACCCTCTTTGTTCTGGGAACGAAACATTCTGCAGCCTAAATACCGTTCATGTTTAAGAAAGGAGGGCTGACAGCAAATCCGCACTAAGATTGGATTCCCACAGTGGCTTTTCCTGTTTCTCCATCAGGAAGACCGTTTTTTCTTTCTCAAAGCTGGTTCAGTTAAGTCTCTGGCATTTCCTCTAAGTCAGTTACAGTATCGTTTGTGTCTGTCCTTTTGAGTACACATTACTATAAGACATCCTTCAATCTGGCCTGTTACATTTGCTGATCCCAATGCCATCTACTCTGCATTGGAGAGACTAAATGCCGACTGGCCGACCGCTTTGCAAAACACCTTCGCTCCATCGACAAGCTGGCGGCAGACTCTCCTGTCGCTTGCTATTTCAACTCACTGTCCTGCTCTCATGTCCACATGTCCGATCTTGGCCTGCTGCAATGTTCCCATGTAGCTGAGCACAACGCCGAGGAACAGCCCCCATCCTCCGAATAGGCATGGTACAGCCTTGCGGACTTAACAGTCCGCTTCAGACTGTGAAATCCTCCTCCCCCTTCATCATCTTCCACTGATCTGTTTTGCCTTAACATTGTCCCACCCCACAGCTCCTGAGAAATCTGCTCCCTGTTCCTACTGTCCTTTGACACGCTGCTTACCTTTATCCTGCCATTAACACATTCTAATATCGGAATGAGCCACTATTAGCAGCCTTTTTAGCCTTGATCACCGTCATTGACATTCCTTTGTCTTTCCATCTAAGACATCTTTGTCAATCTTCACCTATCTTTATTGGCCATGTATCCAGCCCCAATGTTCTGCTCCCCACGCCCCCTCCCCTCTCCACCCCAACAGTATAAATCGGAATAAAAGCAAATTTCTGCAGCTGCTGGAATCTGAAACAAAAGAGAAAATGCTGGAAAATCTCAGCAGGTCTGGCAGCATCTGCAGGCAGGTCTGCGCATTCTCCTCTGCAGGGAGTCCAATGTCTCTTTGTCAAAGTCAAAGAGTCATTGGACTCGAAACGTTAACACTGCAATGATGTTGCTGTGAAAATCCCCTAGTCACCACCCTCCGGCGCCTGTTAGGGTGCACAGAGAGAGAATTCAGAATGTCCAATTCACCTAACATCTTTCCGGACTTGTGGGAGGAAACCCATACAGACACGGGAGAACAGGCAGATTCCGCAGACAGTGACCCAAGCAGGATTCAAACCTGGGACCCTGCTGCTGTGCAGCTACAGTGCTAACCACTGTGCTGTCGTGCCGCCTATGAGACTCTGTTACACCATCAGTGTGCTCCTGTACTGCTCCCTTTGGTTACTCAAATGTGGCGACTAGGGGCTTTTGACAGTAACTTCATTGCTGTGTTAATGTAAGCCTACTTGTGACAATAATAAAGATTATTATGATTATCGTTAGTCTGCAAGATATGGGGAGCTGGAATTGTCCACAAGAGTAATTGAAGCTGTGAGATCTGAAATAATCTCGGATTAGCAAAGAGAAAAGGCCCCAAAAATGACATTGGAGAAAAATGGAACATAACACTATGTATTTGCTCAAAGACTGACCAAGCTGACATCCATCTAGAATTAAAAAGAAATAGATTTACAGTACCCAATTCTTTTTTTTCCAAGTAAGGGCCAATCCACCTAACCTGGATTGTGGGGGTGAAACCCAAGCAGGCACGGGGAGAATGTGTTCATGTAGAATTTCTATAACCTCCAAGATGGGGCTGAAGTTTAACATCAGCAGAAACAAACAGTGAAAGTGATGAACAGCAGAATCCCACCCCTGCAATCACATGTAAACTCACTGGTCTCACAATAGGTGCTGTAACTGAGTGAACCCTTTTCACACACAGAGCAGATGACCAGCCCCTCCCCAACATGGGTGCGTTGGTGTGTCTGAGCCTCACTTGTACTTCTCACATTCATAACAAGAGATCATTTATCAATGAACACGTTGATGTGCAGCGAGGGTGCTTAACCGAGTCAATCCCTTCCCACACACAGAGTAGGTAAATGGCCTCTCCCCAGTGTGAACCTGCTGGCGCCTCATCAGGTTGGATGACAGTGAATCCTTTCCCACACATGGAGCAGGTAAACGGCCTCTCCCCAGTGTGTGTGTTGTGTTGCATCAGGTTCTTTCTGGCTTCTTGTTGGAGTGAGCATGCTGGTGTGACTGTAGGTGTTGTGATTGAATGAAATCTTTTCCACACGGAGCAGGTGAACGGCCTCTCCCCTGTGTGACTGTGTCGATGCGTTTTGAGATGGGATGGGTAATTGAATCCTTTCCCACAGTCCCCACATTTCCACGGTTTCTCTATGGTGCCGGTGTCTAGGTTGGATGATCAGTTGAAGCCTTCTCCACACACAGATCACGTGTACAGATTATTGCTGTGAATGGTGTGATTTTTGTTCAGGCTGTGTAACTGGTTAAAGCTCTTTCCACAGTCAGTTCACTGGAACACTCTCACTTGGGTGTGTGTGTTGTGTGGGTCCCGAAGCTTTCCCAGTCACACTGATGTTTCCACAGTCAGTTCACTGGAACTCTCTCACTCGGGTGTGTGTTGTGTGGGTCTCGGTGCTTTTCCAGTCACACTGATGTTTCCACAGTCAGTTCACTGGAACTCTCTCACTCGGGTGTGTGTGTTGTGTGGGTCTTGGTGCTTTTCCAATCACACTGATATTTGAAATATTTTCCCACAGACAGAACAGACAAACATTTCTCCTTCCACAATATTATTAATGATGCGGAGATGCCGGCGTTGGACTGGGGTGAGCACAGTAAGAAGTCTTACAACACCAGGTTAAAGTCCAACAGGTTTGTTTCAAACACGAGCTTTCGGAGCACGGCTCCTTCTTCAGGTGAATGGAAAGGCTTGTTCCAGAAATGTTTATATAGACACAGTCAGAGATGCCCCGGAATGCGAGCAACTGCAGGCAATCAAATCATCAAAGATGCAGAGAGAGAGGTAACTCCAGGTTAAAGAGGTGTGAATTGTCCCAAGCCAGTTCAGTCGGTAGGCCTCTGCAAGTCCAGGCTTGTTGGTGGGGGCCGAATGTAATGCGACATGAATCCCAGATCCCGGTTGAGTCCGCATTCATGCGTGCGGAACTTAGCTATAAGTAATTACAATATTATTAATACCTGGGAAATCTTTACAGACAGCATGCCTGCTGGAGATGTGATTGACAGTCAATGTGGTTAGCACTGCTGCCTCATGGCGCCAATGATCCGGATTTGATCCCGGCCCCAGTGACTGTCCATGTCGAGTTTGCACATTCTGCCCGCCTGGGTTTACCCCCATAACCCAACAATGTGCAGAGTAGGTGGATTGGCCACACTAAATTGTCACTTAATTGGAAAATAAAGAATTTGGCATTTTAATTTTTTTAAATGACAGAGGATAATAGTACAAGGCAAAACTGGGTGACAATGGGACAAGTAAGTAAACTAATAGGACAAGAGAAGAAATAAAAGACAGGTCCAGGGGAGGTATAAATGGCAACAGCAGAACCATTACCAGCACCAACTGTCTAAAAATATCAGAGTGATGATTATAATCTGAAATTACTGAAATGAATGTTGTGACTGGAAGGTCAGAAATTGCCTGATCAAGGATGAGATTCTGTTCCTCGAGTTTCCTTTGAGCTTTATTGGAATGGTGCAGGAGGCCGAGGACAGAGTGGAAGTTGGGCAAGGAATTAAAACCTAAATAATCAGAAGCTCTGGATCACGCTTGATAACTGAATGGTGATGTTCCACAGTCAATCCAGATTTAACCTCCTCAGTGTAGGGGAGACCAAATCGTGAGCACAATACTGAGTAGTACCTGAAAAGTGTGTTTGGAATCCAAGAATATTGGAAGGATGGCGATGAACTGGTGGTTGTTGCATCAGGGTGTCTGCATAGAAATGATTTACAGTGATGTTCATAAGGACACAAGTAATGGAAGCGGGTGGAGACCATATGGCTCATTGAGCCTCTGCATTTCTTGCTGGGTGTAACCTGGCCATTCAGGCATCATTCTGGTACTTTCCTGCTTCTTCTCCAGTCTTTCTAGATCCATCTTATAATATAGAGACATTAGCTCGACATTCTTATGAAGTAAACTTTAGTATGGCCTCGTGTCACTGAGCTGAAATCCAGTCTTTCTCTGACACATTCTTAATGTCATCACTGACAGGTTAAGAGTGAGAAAGTCAACTGTTTTGCAGTAATAATATGCAGATGCCGGCGTTGGACTGGGGTGACACAGTAAGAAGTCTTACAACACCAGGTTAAAGTCCAACAGATTTGTTTCAAATCACTGGCTTTCGGAGCACTGCTCTTTCACCTGAGGAAGGAGCAGTCCTCTGAAAGCTAGTGATTTGAAACAAACCTGTTGGACTTTAACCTGGTTTAGCAGTAAGGGGAAGAGGCAAGTTTGTAGATGCTCTACAGTGGTACAGACTCATTGGATCTGCTTCTTCTGTCCCATCTTATATTCAGCTAATGGGTAAACGATAAAAGTACTGCAGTATACAAGCATTTGGAGGCAACTTTGAGTTTGCTGCTCAGTTTAGGTAAAGTCTCCACATCCTGAATTGGATCTAGAAGGACCGGAGAAGATGCGGGCAAATATATATAAATTATGCCTGAACTGGCAGGTTATACCCAGCAAGAAAGATTGGACGGGTGTAAACCTTTTTTCTGGAAAAGGGAATGAAGGATGACCTGATCCTGTAAGATTATGAAAAGGTTTGATATGATAGACAAGTGGAATATGTTTCCACTGGATGAGAATAAATATGACTTTGTCATTAATTAATCGAATGTGCAGTTCAGGAGCAGTTCAGACGGAGATCACTCACACACTTCTCGTGTGCAAAGGGATTTCCTCAGTTTTCCCACTGGTTAACACTCCAACTTTAAAAGCTTAAACCGTTTGATCCAATTTCAGCACATTGTTATTGGCGAGGGGCGTGTTCGGTCTATGGGGACAAAAATCATTTGTTCTCCCAACCTGTTGAGACCCCCAATTAATTCACATCCCACTGTCAATCACACCCAGGACAGAACTGGGTCCTGTATTATTTAGGTGCTGTATTAATCGATTTAATACATTTGTTCCATTGGCCCAATATTACCAATTGTAATCGGTTCACAAAGCATGATTTATATCAACAATATAGATTTCAATGGCGGGTTAATCACCCAACATGCACTGCAGCTGAGAATGTGCGAGATCCACATTACACAATTTTGCACATGCACAGAGTCCGGCTGTGACTGGAGCGGACTCAAGTCTGCACCAACCCTGTGAAAGAACATCCCACTCAGATCCACCCCATCCCACCTACTGTGCACATCCTTGGAGATGAAGGGGCAATTTAGTATGGCCGATCCACCTAACCTGCTGTGTGAGGAAACTGGAGCACCCGAAGGAAACCCACAGTCACGGGGAAAATGTGCAGTCTCCGCACTGTCACCCATCTAAAACTGGTGACGCCTTATTTTGCAACAGTGACCCCCTTGTTCCAGATTCTCCCACAAGAGGAAACATCCTCTCCACATCCACCCTGTCAAAACCCCTCAGGATCTTATATAGTTTAATCCAGGTTTTACCAAAAACTTTAAATCAGTGTCCCGACTGTTTGTACGATCAGTGAATGGAAACAGAGTTTCTTTGTCCACCCGATGGAAATCTGGCATAATCTTGTGTCCCTGAATCAAATCTCCCCTCAACCTCCTTTGCTGGAACCATTCTGGTAAATCTCCTCTGCACCGTCTCCAAGAACCTTCACATCCTTCCTGAAGAGTGGTGAGCAGAGCTTTATAAAGATTAATTGAATTGAATTAGAACCATAGAATTCCTACACTGCAGAAGGAGGCCATTCGGCCCATCGAGTCTGCACCGATTCTCTGAAAGGGCACCCTGCCTAGGCCCATACCCTGTCCCTGTAACCCCATAGCCCCACCTAACCTGCACATCCCTGGACACTAAGGGACAATTTATCAAAGCTAATTTGCTCTTCTTTAGATTGTGGGACAGACCTGAGCACCGGATGTAAACCCACGCAGACACGGGGAGAATGTGCAAACTCCAGACAGTCACCAAGGCTGGAATTGAACCCGGGTCCCTGGCGCTGCGAGGCAGCAGTGCTAATCACTGTGCCACCGGAAGCATAGCTTTGGTGTCAATATTGCTGTTTATGAAGCCCAAAATCGTATTTACTTTGCCAACTAGTCTCTTAATATGTCTTGTAGATATACAAAATCCCTCTTCACCTCTTTCTCTCTCCTCCCAAAGAGGCCAGTTGGGTTTTTATGACAATCCAGTAGTTTTCATGGTCACTTTTTCCCAGTGCCGGCCCCACAAATGACGAGATTTATTCAGCTCAATTTGACAACCTGCTTTTTTGTGGGTTCTCTCTCATTCCCTATTTTCTGTTCTTGATCAGTTTCACAGGGTGTTCGAAGGGGAGACTTCAAAGGTCGGGAATTTCAAACCAAAACATCACACCCTCAATTTATCACATCCTGACCATCATAGGATTTTGAACATGGAAGGAAAGAGCATCGTTCACAGTGAGGAGAAACCGTACACGTGTTGTGTGTGTGGACAAGGATTCAGTCAATCATTGGGCCTCACAAGCCACAAATGCGGTCACACTGAGGAGAAACCGTGGAAATGTGCAGACTGTGGGAAAGGATTCACTTCCCCACCCCAGCTGAAAACTCATCGACGCAGTCACACTGGGGAGAGACCATTCACTTGCTCCAAGTGTGGGAAGGGATTCACTCAGTCATCGGCCCTACGAAAACACGAGCGAGTTCACACTGGGGAGAGACCATTCACCTGCTCCAAGTGTGGGAAGGGATTCACTCAGTCATCGGCCCTACGAAGACACGAGCGAGTTCACACTGGGGAGAGACCATTCACCTGCTCCAAGTGTGGGAAGCGATTCATTCAGTCATCGGCCCTGCAGAATCACCAGCGAGTTCACACAGGCAAGAGACCATTCACCTGCTCCAAGTGTGGGAAGGGATTCACTGAGTCATCCACTCTGTCTGCACACCAGCGAGTTCATGCTGGGGAGAGACCATTCACCTGCTCCAAGTGTGGGAAGGGATTCACTCGGTCATCCCACCTGCTGAGACATGAGCGAGTTCACACTGATGAAAGACCGTTTCAATATCCAGATTGCGGGAATTGTGATAAACGTCCTGGGAATCTGATGTTCCATCAACGTGTTCACACTGATGAGAGACCGTTCCAATGTCCAGACTGTGGGAAGTGCTGGAAAAGTTCTGGGGAACTGATGAACCATCAACGTGTTCACACTGATGAGAGACCGTTTAGGTGCTCTAACTGCGGGACTGGGTTCAGACAATCATCTAACCTCACTGTCCATCAGCGAGTTCATACTGGGGAGAGGCCATTCACCTGCTCCAAGTGTGGGAAGGGATTCACTCAGTCATTGGCCCTACGAAGACAAGAGCGAGTTCACACTGGGGAGAGGCCATTCACCTGCTCCAAGTGTGGGAAGGGATTCACTCAGTCATCGGCCCTACGAAGACACGAGCGTGTTCATACTGGGGAGAGACCATTCACCTGCTCCACGTGTGGGAAGGGATTCACTCAGTCATCCACCCTGCTGAGACACCAGCAAGTTCACACTGGGATGAGACCGTTCACCTGCTCCGTGTGTGGGAAGGAATTCACTCGGTCATCCTCCCTGCTGAGACACCAGCGAGTTCACACTGGGGAGAGACCATTCACCTGCTCCGTGTGTGGGAAGGAATTCACCCGGTCATCCTCCCTGCTGAGACACCAACGAGGCCACAAGTAACGACAGTGATTGGATTTTGCTGTTCCTCACATTCAGGACTGAACCATGTTCGTTTGGGTCTCTTTCTGCTGACAACAAACTCCAGCCCATTTACAGGGGCTAATATTCTGGCTAAAAGTCAAATAAATTAGATTTGTGTTAAATACGCAGAGTGTTGAAACTTTTTAATATCTCTGACACAAGTTAGTTCCTTTTGAAGTACTCTCGCTTCCCCGTGTCTCTTCCAACCTCACCTCCAACAAGAAGTGTGAGGAGCTTGTGGAGCTTCTTTGTGACTGAGATTGAGTCAATCCGATAAGCTGCCTCTGCCTCCCATTAGATCAGACTTGAGAGAAAGTTCTATAGAAAAGCTGCAACACCAATACACTGCTCCCAGTAGTTGATGGTATAGTGGTTCAATAAATCAAATTAGTGGATCAAAAATGTGTGTGATATAGAGTAAAAACAGAAAATGCTGGATGAACATAACATGTCTGGCAGCATCATAGAATCCCTTCAGTGCAGAAGGAGCCCATTCGGCCCATCGAGTTTGCACCAACCCTACAAATGAGCACCCCCCCCCCCCCCCCGGCCGTCTCCCCGTAACCTCACTTCACCGTTGATCACCAAGGGGCAATTTAGCATAACAAATCCACCAAACCTGCACATCTTTGGACGGTGGGAGAAAACTGGAGCACAGGGAGGGAACCCACACAGACACGGGGAGAATGTGCAAACTCCACACAGTCACTCCAAGGCTGGAATTGAACTGAGGTTGCTGGCCCTGTGATGCTGCAGTGCAAACCACTGTGCCACCATGCCACAGAGTTTGTTGTCCCTTGTTGTAACAGTTCTGTAGGAGGGTCAATGGAAGTTTAAAAAGTCCATTGAAGTGAAAAGAAAGTGTTTTCCTCAGAGGTTTGACACAGGAAGAAGGTTCAGTCTTTGTGAAGCTCAATCTTCATTCACACAAAGTCCACAATCTGATTGGCTGGAGGACAGAGTCCATCCGGTCCTCCAATTCCTCCCATTGGTTAACACCTCTCAGGCAGGAAATTAGGTTGTGGAAAACGTGGCCAATGGAAAGAACTCAAAATGATGCAGAGTCTCAGCCAATGAGGGAGATCCGGGATCAGCCCTGCCCCTCATTGGCTCCGATTGCTTCGAAGACCAGCCGTTCCTGCTCGGTCCTCCAGTCACGCCCCCTCTTCCTATTGGTCTGGACCTGCCGTCAATCACTCCCAGGGCATTGTGATGTGGGGCATGCGCAGTGGGGCTCATGTCCAGGGACAGACGCTTGTTTGTCTCATCTTCAGGCGGGAAGGAGGCGGATAAGCGGAGGCAGCGTTAGGGGCTGTGGGTGGGAGGGAAGGCTGCACAAAAACCCAGTGGAGGCCTCAAAGCTAAAACAAGAAATTACCAGTCTCGAGCAGGAAGGTTTTCCTGCAGAGCCTTTCCCCAGTTAACCACCACCATCCTCATAGGGGGCAGTGTGCAGCAGGGCGCATGCGCGGTGAGCCCTGTCCACTCAGCAGGACTGACAGTGATGGATTCTGGAAACTCCTTTCACAGGGGGTTACAAGGGGAGGATTTAAACACAGCAAAGTGAAATCAAACAACACATCAACACCTGAAAGTCACTTGATTCATTTAAACCTGGATATTATTGGTCTTTGAAAGTAAGCATTGAGTTGCAGGTCGGTACCATTTTCCATGGGGGTTCACTATACCAGCAATCCACAGACACAGGCTTGTGTTCTGGGGACAAGGGTTCAAATCCCATCATGGCAATTGGTGGAGGGTAAATTCAATTCAGAATCTGGAATTCAATGTTCATCTCGGTATTGGTGACGGTGAAATCATTGTGGTGAGTTTGTGGGAAGGGGAGAGTGTGTGGGACTGAGATTTGCAGCTTTGGGAAACGAGAGCAATACTTAAATCCTGGGAACTAGAGTTATCTGTTCTAAGTTTCTGTCCTAGGCTAACCTGGGCAAATTGGTTTTATAGGGTCACAAGGAGTGGATTGACAGGAAAGTCAAATCAAAAATCACGTCAAGATCTAACAGTCACTCAATTCATCAGGACCTGAATATCTTTTGAATGTGGCCGGAGAAATGTTTCTCTGTTCTGTCTTTGGGAAAGATTTCAAACATCAGTGTGGCAGGAACAGCACAGGGACACACACACCCAAGTGAGAGTGTTCCAGTGTAGGGACTGTGGCAAAGAATTTAATTACATTGTGTTGAAATTCATTGACGCACTCACACTCACCTGCATCATGTGTGGGACAGGATTTTCTTGATTATCAAATGTGCAGCGATACCAGCGTGTTCACACTCGTGTGCTAAATGCGGGAAAAGCTTTAAAGCAGCAATGATCTGCAGAAACAACAGCACACTCACACTGGAGTGGAGCCATTCACCTGCTCCGAGTGTAGGAAGGGATACACTCAGTCATCTCATCTTCGAGACACCAGGTAGATTACGAGTGACTACAGCCGTTTTACTGGGGCTCAGAAGAGGATTTTCAGACAGAAAATTAACAGAATAACTCAGTTCATCTGGACTTGAATTTGAATGTGGAAGGAGATACATTTGTCCGTTCTATCTGTGGGAAGAGCTTTCAAACATGGGTGTGCCTGAGAAAGCACCGAGAGACACACACGACTGAGAGTGTTCCAGTGAACTGACTGTGGAAAGAGCTTTTACCAGTTACACATCCTGAAAATAAGTCACACCATTCACAGCAAAGAGAATATGTACACATGTTCCATGTATGGATGAGGTTTCAAGTTTGTCCAATCTGGAGAGGCACAAGGACACTGTCACCATGGACAAACCGGAGAAATGTGGGGATATAGAACTGTACAGGCCCTTCGACTCAAAATGTTGTGCCGAACTAGTCTGAAACTAAGATCACATCAACCTACTCCCAATCATTCTAGTGCACTCCATGTGCCTATCCAATAACCGCTTGAAAGTTCCTAAAGTGTCTGACTTCATTACCATAGCTGGGAGTGCGTTCCACGCCCCCAACCACTCTCTGAGTAAAGAATCTACCTCTGACATCCCTCCTACATCTTCCACAATGAACCTTATAGTTATGCCCCCTTGTCACAGCTACATTCACCCAAGGTAAAAGTCGCTGAACGTCCACTCTATCTATCCCTCTCATCATCTTATACACCCCAATTAAGTCAACTCTCATCATCCTTTGCTCCAATGAGAAAAGCCCTAGCTCCCTCAACCTTTCCTCATGAGACCTACTCTCCAATCCAGGAAGCATCCTGGTAAATCTCCTTTGCACTCTTTCCAATGCTTCCACATCCTTCCTATAATGATGTGACCAGAACTGCACACAATACTCCAAATGTGGTCTAACCAAGGTCTTGTAAAGTTGCAGCATAACCTCCCGGCTCTTCAACTCAATCCCCCTGTAAATAAACGCTAACACACTCTCGGCTTTCTTCACGGCTCTATCCACTTGGGTAGCAACTTTCAGAGATCTATGGACATGAACTCCAAGATCTCTCTGCTCCTCCACATTCTTCAGAACCCTGCCGTTAACCCTATAATCCACATTCAAATTTGTCCTACCAAAATGAATCACCTCACACTTAAAAGGGTTAAACTCCATCTGCCACTTTTCAGCCCAGTTCTGCATCGTATCAATGTCTCTTTGCAGCCTACAACAGCCCTCCACATTATCCACTACTCCACCAATCTTGGTGTCATCAGCAAATTTACTAACCCAACCTTCAACTCCATCATTCAAGTCATTGATAAAAATCACAAATAGCAGAGGACCCAGCACTGATCCCTGTGGTGCACCGCTGGTGGCTGGGCTCCAGGATGAAAATTTACCATCTACCACCACCCTCTTTCTTCTATGTGATAACCAGTTACTGATCCAATCGGCCGAATTTCCCTCTATGCCAGGCCTCCTTACGTTCTGCCTGAGCCGACCATGGGGCACCTTATCAAACGCCTTACTAAAATCCATGTATGCGACATCAACTGCTCTATCTTCATCTATGTACTTAGTTACCTGCTCAAAGAATACAATCAAACTGACCCCTCACAAATCCATGCTGACTATCCTGGATTGTGCTATATCTTTTCAAATGATCATAAATCCTATCCCTTAGGACACTTTCCAGTAATTTACCTGTGAACGAAGTGAAACTAACCGGCCTATAATTCCCAGGGTTATACCTATTCCCTTTCTTGAACAAGGGGACAATATTTGCCACTCTCCAGTCTTCTGGCACTATTCCTTTAGACAGTGAGGACATAAAGATAAAAGGCTCTGGAATCTCATCCCTCGCCTCCCCCAGAACCCTAGGATATATCCCATCAGGCCCGGGGGACTTATCTATCCTCAGGCTTCTCAAAATTTCTAACACATCTTCCTTCCGAATATCTACCTCCAGCATACCAGCCTGTATCGCACTATCCTCCACAACAACATGGCCCCTCTCCTTTGTGAACACTGAAGAAAAGTATTAATTCAGGGCCTCTCCTACATCTTCAGACTCCATGCACATGTTCCCACTACTGTCCTTGACCAGCCCTAACTTCACCTTGGTCATTCTTTTATTCCGCACATAAGCGTAAAAAGCATTGGTGTTTTCCTTGATCCTACCCGCCAAGGACTTCTCATGCCCCCTCAAAGCTCTCCCAAGTCCTTTCTTGAGCTCTTTCCTAGCTATCTTGTATCCCTCAAGTGCCCTAACTGAACCTTGTTTTCTCGTCCTTACATAAGCCCCCTTCTTCCTCTTGGCAAGACATTCAACCTCTTTTGTAAACCATGGTTCCCTCACTCGACCATTTCCTCCCTGCCTGACAGGGACATACATGTCAAGGACACGCAGTATTTGCTCCTTGAACAAGCTCCACATCTCAATTGTGCCTGTCCCTGACAGTTCCTGTTTCCATCTTATGCTCCCCAATTCTTGCCTAATCGCATCATAATTACCCATCCCCCAGTTATAAACCTTGTCCTGCCGTATGTTCCTATCCCTCTCCATTGCTATAGTGAAAATCACTGAATTGTGGTCACTATCTCCAAAGTGCTCTCCCACAAAGAAATCTAACACTTGGCCCGGTTCATTACCCAGTACCAAACCCAATGTGGTCCCACCTCTTGTTGGTCTATCCACATATTGTGTGAGGAAACCCTCCTGCACACACTGATAAAAACAGCCCCATCCAAACTATTTGAATTGTAGTGGTTCCGATCAATATTTGGAAAGTTAAAGTCACCCATGACAACTACGCTGTGACCACCGCACCTATCCAAAATCTGCATTGCAATCTCTTCCTCCACCTCTCTGTTACTGTTTGGCGGCCTTTAGAAAACTCCAAACATAGTGACCACTCCTTTCCTATTTCTAACTTCAGACCACACTGTGGCAAGGGATTCATATCGTGCCTGTGCTGGAAATTCATCGGCACAGTCACACCGGGGAAAGACCATTCACCTGCTCCGAGTGTGGGAAGAGGTTCACTCGACTAACTCACCTCACTACAGACCAATTTGTTCACTCTGACACCAGACCTTTTAAATGTTCCGACTGTGAGAAGAGCTTTAAAAGAAAAGCAAATTTGCTGATACACCAGCGGGTTCACACCGGGGAGAGGCCGTATCCCTGCTCTGAGTGTGGGAAGGGATTCACTCAGTTATCCAGCTTTCTGTTACACCAGTGAGTTTACACTGGGGAGAAACCAGTTGCCTGCCCCAAGTGTGGGATGGCATTCACTCAGTTGTGCAAACTGTTGGATCACCAGCGAGTTCACACTAGGGGAGAGACCATTCACTTCTTGTGTGTGTGGGAAGGGATTCACTCAGTTATCAACCCCGATGAGACACCAATGCATTCACACTGGGGCGAGACCATTCACCTGCCTGGAGTGTGGGAATGGATTCACTCAGTCTTCCCACCTCGCCTCACACCAGTATGTTCACTCTGACACGAGACCTTTTAAATGTTCCGCATGTGAGAAGAGTTTCAACAGCAAAATGGATCTGCTGATTCACCAACGCATTCACACTGGAGAGAGGCCGTTCACCTGCTCCGTGTGTGGGAAGGGATTCACTCAGCAGTCTCTCCGGCTGAAACACCAGCGCATTCACACCAGGGAGGGAGCGTTCATCTGTTCCCTGTGTAGGAAGGGATTCATTCAGTCATCCACCCTGCAGACACACCAGCGAGTTCACAAGTGCCTCCAGGATTCTGCTGTTATTGATGTTAATCACATCCAGGACAGATTCATGTTCATTCTGACAGATGGAGTTTGAGTTGATGTTAATAATCCCTGAAACTGAGATTAGAATTGATTGGTGCTTGATAGCCGGCACAGACACAATGGGACAAAGGGCCTTGTTTTGTGCTGTAAACTCTATAACTCTAACCCATCTCACTTCACACCAACATGTTGACTCTGACACAAGACATTTTGGGTTCGGACTGTGAGAAGAACTTTGGAAGAAAAATGTATCAGCTCACTCACCAACATGCTCACAACGGAGAGAGACCGTTCACTGCTCCGAGAGTGGGAAGGGATTGTTTTCCGGTTGCGCGTTCCCCCCCCCCCCCCCCTCCCCCCCCCCTCCCCCCCACACACCTCCCCCAACCCATTACTGGAAATTCCCACCCAAGGTAAAGGGCCTTTAATGGGGTAGCACAGTCGCACAGTGATTAGCACAGTTACTTCACAGCGCTAGGGTCCCAGGTTTGGGTCACTGTCTGCACGTTCTCCCCATGTCTGTGTGGGTTTCCTCCGGGTGCTCCGGCTTCCCACCACAAATCCCGAAAGACGTGGTATTAGGTAATTTGGACATTCCAATTGTCCCAGTAAATTGTGATTCACACTGAAAGGTTTACTTTCACTCAGTAATTAGAACATTTAATTTTCTCACCACTGACACTTCAGATCAAATCCCAATTGTTCTCTTCCCTTGTAGCTGGTGTGTGGAGAAGGTCATGTTCACTGTAGATCTGTCAGCACAGAAACCGCACTGTGCTTCTGGATAAACTCAGTCTGCAAGTAGATGAATCTTTTAAACATCACCCAAGTGAAGGTCTTCCCCTGACTCTAAGGAGTGAGATGTCCCTGTAGTTGATGCTGTCCCCTCTGTCACTGCTGTTTTTATTGCATCACACATGTTCCGTGGACCAGTCTCACAGCCCAAAAGGGGAGGGCAGGAAGGTGGGACAGTCGATGGGACTTTCTGTGTGTGAGCAGGTCAGCTGGAATTCCATCCTTGCCAGGCACCTTTCTGCTTGCTCAGCAATCAATGGCCTTTTCCAGCTCAAATGATGAGAGTTTCTTGTCCAACTCAACCATGACAGGAAGCTGCAGGAGAGTCAAACAGAGACTGGGAGATGCCCTTCTCACAGGGGTACAGCTCACTGTTGTGTTCAACCCAGCTCCTCACTCTCTCACCATGACTGACACTGAGCATGCTCAGAACACACACCCACACTGCACCAGCGCACTGGCCTCGTACACTCACTGATGGGGGACTTTCTGCAGCCCGTGGGATTCTGGGTAATGCAGCCGCCATAGGGCAATTAGTAAACAGGAAGATTGTATTTCCCAGTCAGCAAAACAGAAGATCCACAGTTAGGCAAGAAGCTGGGCATGAGCACAATGAGAGGTTTGGATACTTTATTTAATACAGAAGCACATTATTCTGATAAGATATCACTTAGACATGGGCAGCAAGCAGGCTGATCTACAGTATGTACAGTATTTACGACACCTGGGACACGGTATATCATCTCATCAAACCAGTGATAGGTTTGTTTACTGTTCATAATTGTGACTGGCTCACACTCACGATTCATGCAAAATGCAACTCCCCAGGTTCTCTGACCCACTCGTTCCAGACCTGTTTTCACTCCAAGGGTCTTACCATCTGCCTTAGTTTATATCCAGCCATGTATGTTCAGCTCACACTGCCCAACAACCAGCCTCTCCTGCACTGGGGCACAGGGTTTCCATCACCAAAAATCTGTCCTGGTCCACCCACATTGACGCTACACTACCACCAAGAAAGCACAACAGCGCCTATACTTCTTCAGGAAACTAAGGAAATTTGCATCACAGCCTGGTATGGCAACTGCTCGGCGCAAGGCCACAAGAACCTTCAGAGAATAGTGAACACAGCCCAGTCCCATCACACAAACCTGCCTCCCATCCATTGACTATCCACACCTCCTGCTACCTGGGGAAAGCGGGCAGCATAATCAAAGACCCTCTCACCCGGCTTACTCACTCTTCCAACTTCTTCCATCGTGCAGGAGATACAAATATCTGAGAACACGCACAATCAGATTGAAAACAGCTTCTTCCCCACTATTACCAGACTCCTAAACAACCCTCTTGTGGACTGACCTGATTAATACTACACTCCTGTACGCTTCACTCCTTGTGTACCTTGTGTTGCCCTATTATGTATTTTCTTTTTAGTTTACTTTCTTTTCATGTACAAAATGATCTGTTTGAGCTGCTTGCAGAATAATAATTTTCACTGTACCTCGGTACACGTGACAATAAACCAATCCAATCCAAATCGAGGGAGCAATCTGCCTCTCTTGCATTGGTGCACTGCATTTCCTCACAACACAGAGGCATAAAAAGGTGACAGCACAAAACAAAGGCACTCAACAAATTGTATCTGAGTCAACTTTCTGCAACAGTCACAATCCCCTGTCATTGGCCCTGAACTCTGCAGATATTTTTCTCCTCAAAAGATACGAACAGATGAGCAAGGAGCTGGAGTTGGCTATTCAGCCCAGTCTGCTCCACCATTTAATAAGGTCATGGCTGATCTGATAGGAACAGATAGTTGTCCAACTCTCTTTTCAAGGCATCAATTGAATCTGCCTCCACCACATTTTCGAGCAGTGCATTCATGATCCCACATGCAGCACAGAATGTTTTTCCTCATCATAATAAAAAGTAGCAGAATTAGGCCACTCGGCCCATTGAATCTGCTACGCCATTCAATCATGGCTGGTATTTTTCTCATCTCCATTCTCCTGCCTTCTCTCCATAACCCCTGATCACCTTATTAATCAAGAACCTATCTATCTCTATCTTAAAGACACGCAGTGATTTGGCCTCCACGGCATTCTGTGGCAAAGAGTCCCACAGATTCACTCCCCCTGGCTGAAGAAATTCCTCCTCATCACCTGAGGAAGGAACTGTGCCCCGAAAGCTAGTGAGTCAAAACAAACCTGTTGGACTTTAACCTGGTGTTGTGAGACTTCTTACTCTGTTTTAAAGGATCGCCCTTTAGTCTGTGATTGTGTTCTCTGCTTCCAGCTTTTCCTACAAGTGAAAACATCTTCTCCATGTCCACTCGACCCAGGCCTCGCAGTATCCTGTAAGTTTTAATAAGATCCCCCCATATCCTTCTAAACTCCAATGAGTACAGACCCAGAGTCCTCAACCGTTCCTCATACAACAAGCTCTTTATTCCAGGGATCATTCTTGGAAACCTCCTCTGAACCCTTTCCAAGGCCAACACATCCTTCTTTAGATATGAGGTGCAAAACTGCTCATAATACGCCAAATGGGGTCTGATCAGACCCTTATATAGCCTCAGAAGTACATCCCTAGTCTTGCATTCTAGCCCTCTCGACATGAATACATTGCATTTGCCTTCCTAACTGCTGATTGAACCTGCACATTAACCTTTTTTTTTTACATTTTTTTTAAAATTTAGAGTATCCAATTCATTTTATCCAATTAAGGGGAAATTTAGTGTGGCCAATCCACCTACCCTGCACATCTTTGGGTTGTGGGGGCGAAACCCACGCAAACATGGAAGAATGTGCAAACTCCACACGGACAGTGACCCAGAGCCAGGATCGAACCTGGGACCTCGGCGCCGTGAGGCTGCAGTGCACCTGCACGTTAACCTGAAGAGAATCGTGAGCAAGGTCTCCCAAGTCCCTTTGTGCTTGTGATTTCCTCAGCATTTTCCCATTTAGAAAATAGTCTATGCCTTCATTTCTCCTTCCAAAGTGCATAACCTGACACTTTGCCACATTGTATTCCATCTGCCACTTATTTGCCCACTCTCCTAGCCTTGCTCAGCATTGCTTCTTTTATCAATCACTTTAAATGAATGCCCTGTTTATAATCTTGCCCTAAATATGGCTTGCTCGATCAAACGTCTATTGCAGATCCTTCGTTTTAATGTGGTCAAGTGCCTTTCCATTTGAGAACTGTTCAATAATGTTATTAGAATTATTTGTAGCTGGAGCAGCACGTGGAGCAGTGGTTAGCACTGGGACTACAGCACTGAGGACCCGGGTTTGAATCCCGGCCCTGGGTCACTGTCCGTGTGGAGGTTGCACATTCTCCACGTGCCTGCATGGGTTTCACCCCTACAACCCAAAGATGTGCAGGTTAGGTGGATTGGCCAGGCTACATTGCCCCTTAATTGGGAAAAAAATAGTAATTGGGTACTCTGAATTTATTTTTAAAAAAGGATTATTTGTCGCTTCCTCGCCAATCAGTTTTTTCCATTATCCTGAAGTGACCTTATTTTTATCGGGAGTTAACTGAACTGTGTTCCTAACCTCTCATTATCTAAATTCACCACTTTTCTGTCCACCTCACCCAGTCAACGACTTTCTCCCTCATTGTCTCAAACACATCAGCAACTTTTGTATAATCCTGGTGCATACATTTCAGTCTAAATCATTGACATATATCGGAAACCTGTGGAGCCCCACTGGAAACAGATGTCCAGGCATCATTCAGTCCTGGATGTGACTAACAGCAGCAGCAACAACTGAATCCAAACCCTGCTGTTGCCTGTGAACTTGCTGATGTCTGTGCAGGTTGTTTGACTGAGTGAATTTCCTCCCACACACGGAGCAGTTGAACAACCTCTCCCAAGTACCACTCCCACTTTTGGGTGACACAGTAGCACAGTGGTTAGCACTGTTACTTCACAGCTCCAGGGTCCCAGGTTTGATTCGCGGCTTGGGTCACTGTCAGTGCGGAGTCTGCGCATTGTCCCAGTGTCTGCATGGGTTTCCTCCGGGTGCTCCGGTTTCCCCCCCACAGTCCAGGTCAGGTGGATTGGCCATGCTAAATTGCTTTTAGTGTCCAAAAAGGTGAGGTGGGGTTATGGGTTAGGTTGGAGGTTTGGGCTTAAGTGAGGTGCTCTTTCCAAGGGCCGGTGTACTCGATGGGCCAAATGCCCTCCTTCTGCACTGTAAATTCTATGATTGTGTTTCAGTGTGAACTCGCGGTGTTTCAGCAGATTCTGTTTACTTTTAAAGCTCTTCTCACAGTCAGCATATTTAAAAGGTCTCTGATCAGTATGAACAAGTTGGTGTCTCAGGAGGATTGATAACTGAGTGAATCCCTTGCCACACACGGAACAGATGAATGGCCTCTCCCCAGTGTGAGTGTGTTGGTGTCTCAGTAAATTCATTTTTCTTTGAAAACTGTTCTCACAGTCAGCACATTTAAAAGGTCTCTGATCAGTATGAACAAGTTGGTGGCTCAGGAGGAGTGATGACCGAGTGAATCCCTTCCCACACACGGAGCAGGTGAATGGCTTCTCTCCAGTGTGAGTACGTTGATGTGTCAGTAAATCCTTTCTGTGTTTAAAGCTCTTTTCACAGTCAACACATTTAAACGGTCTCTGGTCAGAGTGAATCTGATGGTGAATCTGGAGGTTTGACAAATCATTAAATCCCTTCCCACATTCCAAACAGGTGAATGGCTTTTCCCCAGCCTGAGTGCGTTGATGGAACAGGAAATTCCTTCTGCTTTTAAAGTTCTTTCGACAGTCAGCACAATTAAAAAGTCTCTGATCAGTATGAAAAAGTTGGTGTGCCTGGAGGTGGGATGACCGAGTGAATCCCTTCCCACACATGGAGCAGATGAATAGCCTCTCCCCAGTGTGAGTGCGTTGATGTGTCAGTAATTCATTTCTGCCTTTAAAACTCTTCTCACAGTCAGCACATTTAAATGGTCTCTGATCAGTATGAACAAGTTGGTGTGTCAGGAGGTGCGATGACCGAATGAATCCCTTCCCACACATGGAGCAGGTGAATGGCCTTTCCCCAGTGTGAATACGTCGATGAGTTTCCAATTCAGAAGGGTAATTGAATCCCATGCCACAGTCCCAACATTTCCACGGTTTTTGCATGGTTATCGACAGATTATCAGGTGGGATGCAGATCTGAGGTCACTATCAGATCAGCCGTGATGTTATTAAATGGTAGAACAGGCTCACGGGGCTGAATGTCCTATTGCTGCTTCTTGATTCCTTTGGTGCGAATGTCCTTATGTCTCTCCAACTTGCATCATTAGTTGAAGCCTGAGTACGGTGTCTCCCTGATGTAAATGTTGCAATTTAATTGCATGCTGTGTGATTGGTTAAAGCTCAGTTCCAGTTAACTGTGGAAAATTACTTAGATGTCTGTGTCTTGGTGCTTTTCCAATCATAATGATTTTGATTTATTTTCCGAAAGACAAAACAGACAAACATTTCTCCTTCCACGTTGAAAGGCCGGTCCTGATGAATCAAGTGACTCTGTCAGATCTCGACAGGATGTTTGCAACTGCAAATATTCTGTAAAAGGAGATTACATTGAAATATTGTGAATATATAAGACACAAACAGGCCACAGATTCTGCTGCTATCAATACTCGGCACACATCTCCGACTGTCCCACCTATCAAATCTCAGCCTCTCAACTGATTTTCGATTCCATTTTCTCTCATGTGCTTCTCCTGTTTCCTTTTGAAAACATCTCAGCACTTTCCTCAACTCATTTCCATGGTAATGAGTTGCACATTCTGAACCCATAATAGATAAATTTATCCGTATTGCCCCCTTGGATTTATTCATAACTATCTTGTATTTATGACTTGTTGTTCATTGACGGTTACTCTCTCACATCGCCCTTCTCCAAACTACTGATAATTTAAAAAATTTATAGCAGGTCACTGCTTAATTTGTAGTTGTCGATAGAAAAAAGGCACCACTCCATTTAATCTTTCCTGAGAGCTGTAAACTCTCATGTTACAAACGTCATCACTGTCAATGCAGGATAGAATTCGCACAGAGACAAACCTTTTCAGTTCAGTTTGTTGTATGCAAATTCTCCATTTCAAACCCCCTGTAAAAGGAGTTTACAAAAACCATCAATGTCAGTCCAAGATTGAAATTCGGAACAGGCAATCTAGTTTCTCTGGAACATTTTTTCCTCTCTTGTTCCCCCAAAGCTGTTAATCCCCGTCCCACACACGCTCCCTCCTCCCTGGGCTAAAATCCAAACCCATCTGCACCATTTCTTTCCTCCACTCCCAGTTTTCTCGCTCCCTCTCCTCTGCCTGAGTTCAGTTCTCCAGCTCCTGCCTGCAGACTGACAATAAAATCAATGGGTCTTATTGGGGGTTTGGGACCTCCAGCGGGTGTTTGTGAATCCTCCCCACCCACCTGCCAGGGTTTCCTTCCTTGCCAGAGATCAGAGTCCTCATTGATTTGAGTGCAAAGTGTCAGCTCTTATTTATTATTCCCCCCTCCCCCATCCTGTGATGTGAACCACCCTCCAGTGTGTGAAGCAGGATGGTGCCCGTTAACCTGGGCCTGTTCCCGGGAGGGAGGGAGAAGCTCCGCAGCTGCAAACCAGGGAGCTGACAATGATGGTGAACACAGTAAGAAGTCTTACAACACCAGGTTAAAGTCCAACAGGTTTGTTTCAAACACGAGCTTTCGGAGCACGGCTCCTTCTTCAGGTGAATGGAAAGGCTTGTTCCAGAAATGTTTATATAGACACAGTCAGAGATGCCCCGGAATGCGAGCACCTGCAGGCAATCAAATCATCAAAGATGCAGAGAGAGAGGTAACTCCAGGTTAAATTGTCCCAAGCCAGTTCAGTCGGTAGGCCTCTGCAAGTCCAGGCTTGTTGGTGGGGGCCGAATGTAATGCGACATGAATCCCAGATCCCGGTTGAGTCCGCATTCATGTGTGCGGAACTTAGCTATAAGTTTTTGCTCAGCAATTTTGCGTTGTCGCGTCTCCTGAAGGCCTCCTTGTAGAATGCTGACCCGGAGATCAGAGGCTGAATGTCCTTGACTGCTGAAGTGTTCCCCAACTGGAAGGGAACAGTCCTGCCTGTTGATAGTCGCACGATGCCCGTTTATTCGTTGTCGCAGTGTCTGCATGGTCTCGCCAATGTACCACGCTTCGGGACATCCTTTCCTGCAGCGTATGAGGTAGACTACATTGGTCGAGTCGCACGAGTATGCGCCACATACTCGTGCGACTCGACCAATGTAGTCTACCTCATACGCTGCAGGAAAGGATGTCCCGAAGCGTGGTACATTGGCGAGACCATGCAGACACTGCGACAACGAATACACGGGCATCGTGCGACTATCAACAGGCAGGACTGTTCCCTTCCAGTTGGGGAACACTTCAGCAGTCAAGGACATTCAGCCTCTGATCTCCGGGTCAGCATTCTACAAGGAGGCCTTCAGGAGACGCGACAACGCAAAATTGCTGAGCAAAAACTTATAGCTAAGTTCCGCACGCATGAATGCGGACTCAACCGGGATCTGGGATTCATGTCGCATTACATTCGGCCCCCACCAACAAGCCTGGACTTGCAGAGGCCTACCGACTGAACTGGCTTGGGACAATTCACACCTCTTTAACCTGGAGTTACCTCTCTCTCTGCATCTTTGATGATTTGATTGCCTGCAGGTGCTCGCATTCCGGGGCATCTCTGACTGTGTCTATATAAACATTTCTGGAACAAGCCTTTCCATTCACCTGAAGAAGGAGCCGTGCTCCGAAAGCTCGTGTTTGAAACAAACCTGTTGGACTTTAACCTGGTGTTGTAAGACTTCTTACTGTGCTCACCCCAGTCCAACGCCGGCATCTCCACATAATGATGGTGAAGGGTTTGCTCTGCTCACAATGCCCAGGGACTGATTGACGGCGGGTTCGGACCAATAGGAAGAGGCGATCCAGCCAATCAGAGTGAATGGGAGGCGGAGCAAATCCGGGGCTCTCGCTCCTTACGCATGCGTCCGGCCACCCGGGCCTATCTCTGGGGAAAAGCCCGAGCAGCTTTCGCCGGTTCAACTGCCGTATCCGAGCTTCGTATTCGGGGCAAGGGGCCTGTACGGGGGTTTTTATGAAGCCGCCCGACCCATCCGCCGGCTCCCTCCCTCATGACTTACCCGGCGGTATCAGATCGACTGACAATTTCCGAACAACCTCAACAGGAGCTACTGCGCATGCTCCAGCGCGGTGTGTCCGGGAGTGATTGGAATAGGGGGCGGGACTGGAGGATCGACCCGGGAGCGGCCGGTTCTCCAGCCAATCGGAGTGAAGGAGGGGCGGGGCTAAGCCCGGGTCTCTCTCATTGGCTGAAACTCAGCATCATTTTGAAGCTGATTTGTCTCAAACTCCAGGAGAAAAATGGACCTTTCTGTTTGTGGCTTTAAACCGATGAGAGGAAATGAAGGGATCTGGAAAGCAGCAGCTTCTTCATTTTGTTCCAGGAAAGTGGGGCCTGTGGAATGTCAGGTTTTACACAGCACACTGCCAGCCTGAGGTTTCATGCTGGGTAAAGAATCTGCAAACAAGGCAAGGGAATAAACCGAGGAACTTCAGAGGGACCATGGTGGGCATATCCATAGGTCCCTGAAGACAGGAGGCCAGGTAGACAGAGTAGTTAAAAAGGAATATGGAATACTTGCCTTTATTAACTGAGGCATGGAATATATGAGCAGGGAGGTTATGATGGAGCTGTATAAAATGCTGCTTAGACCACAGCTGGAGTAGTGTACAGTTCTGGAAGGAGGTGATTGAACTCGAGAAGATGCAGAGTAGATTCACCAGAATGGCCTGGGCTGGAGTATTTCGGCTAACAAGAGAGACTGGATAGGCTGGGGTTGTTTTCCTTGGAGCAGAGAAGGCTGAGTGGGACCTGATTGAGTTATGTGAAATGATCGAGTGAATTAATGGTGAATAGATGGGGTGAATAGGAAGGAACCTTTTCATCTTAGCGGAGGGGTCAGTAACCAGTGGGCAGAGAAGGAAACGTTCCCCTTTCCGGATTAGTCAATAAGCAGAGGCATAGATTTCAGGTATGGCGGGAGGCTTACAAGAGATACAAAGAAAAACTTTTTCACCCAGAGAGTGTTGGGAATCTGGAACTCACTGCCTGAAAGTGTGGTAAATAATGTAAATTCACAACATTTAAGAAGTATTTAGATGAGCATTTGAAATGCTATTGCATGGAAGGCTACGGACTAAGTGCTGGAAAATGGGATTGGAGTAAATAGGTGCTTGATGGCTGGTGGAGACACAATGGGTCAAAGGGCCTCTTTCACTCCTGGAAAAACTCTCTGACTCTAATCGTACCATTCAGATCACTCAAAGGAATTCTCAGGAACCACATTGGAGAGGAAGGTTGCTGACAACTAACGATAAGCAGCACACGCACAAGCAGCAAGACACATAACTTTGGTCAGAAAAGATTTTCCCATTTGAAATACATATTGACTATTCGTTGTTACGTTTATCTTTCCAGATTTTAGAAGTTCCTCCTTTACTCAGGATTCGATTATTTACCGATGTGAAGCTAATTGTTTCATAATTTCCTGGGCATGTTCTGTCCACTATTTCAAATATAGGAATTACATTACTGAGCTGCCAGTCTTTTAGAACTCAACCTTTTTCATGAATTATTAAATATGAGCATCACTGTCTCTCCTTGAACCTTTTAAAATACGTGGATGTAATCCATTCAGATCAGGGGCTTTATCCCCTTTGAGTTTGATTGGTGTAATCAATAATCACCTTATCATTCAATGTCCAGTTGACCTGTTCTATCTCTCTGGGAAACAATGATGCAAAGTAATTATTTAATATTTCTTTTATTTCTCCATTGTTCCTGGTGATATTATCCTGTCTGAACCTTAATGCTCCCTCAATGCTCCTTAATGCTTCACAGGGCGAGGGTACCAGGTTCGATTCCCAGCTTGGGTCACTGTCTGTGCGGAGTCTGCACGTTCTCCCTGTGTCTGTGTGGGTTTCCTCCGGGTGCTCCGGTTTCCTCTCACAAGTCCCGAAAGACGTGCTTTTGGGCACTTTGGACATCCTGAATTAAGGACAAAGAAAAGTACAGCACAGGAATCGGCCCTCCAAGCCAATGTCGACCATGCTGCCCGTCCAAACTAAAATCTTCTACACTTCCTGGGTCCGTATCACTCTATTCCCACCTTATTAATGTATGTGTCAAGATGCCCCTTAAATGTCACTATCGTCCCTGCTTCCACCACCTCCTCCGGCAGCGAGTTCCAGGCACCCACTACATTCTGTGTAAAAAAACTTGCCTTGTTCATCTCCTCTAAACCTTGCCCATCGCACCTTAAACCTATGCCCCCTAGTAATTGACCCCTCTACCCTGGGGAATAGCCTCTGACTATCCACTCTGTCCATGCCCCTCATAATTTTGTCGACCTCTATCAGGTCGCCCCTTGACCTCCGTCATTCCAATGAGAACAAACCGAGTTTATTCAACTGCTCCTCATAGCTCATGCCCTCCATACCAGGCAACATCCTGGTAAATCTCTTCTGCACCCTCTCTAAATCCTCCACATCCTTCTGGTAGTGTGGTGACCAGAATTGAACAAGTGTGGCCAACCTAAGGTTCTATACAGCTGCAACATGACTTGCCAATACTTACACTCAATGCCCCGGCCAATGAAGGCAACCATGCTGTATGCCTTCTTGACTACCTTCTCCACCTGTGTTGCCCATTTCAGTGACCTGTGGACCTGTACACCTAGATCTCTCTGACTTTCAATACTCTTGAGGGTTCTACCATTCACTGTATATTCCCTACCTGCATTAGACCTTCCAAAATGCATTACCTCACATTTGTCCGAAGAATCAAGATAGATGGGTGACGGTGAGAGGGGCTGTGAGGAAGCAGTCAGTGCAGGGATCCTCTGTGGTCGTTCCCCTCAGTAACAAGTATACCAGTTGGATAACAGTAACAAGTCGGGGCAGCACGGTAGCATGGTGGTTAGCATAAATGCTTCACAGCTCCAGGGTCCCAGGTTCGATTCCCGGCTGGGTCACTGTCTGTGTGGAGTCTGCACGTCCTCCCCGTGTGTGCGTGGGTTTCCTCCGGGTGCTCCGGTTTCCTCCCACAGTCCAAAGATGTGCGGGTTAGGTGGATTGGCCATGCTAAATTGCCCGTGGTGTCCTAATAGTAAGGTTAAGGGGGGTAGTTGTTGAGTTACGGGTATAGGGTGGATACGTGGGTTTGAGTAGGGTGATCATTGCTCGGCACAACATCGAGGGCCGAAGGGCCTGTTCTGTGCTGTACTGTTCTATTCTATAAAACCTTTTTGGATACTGTTGAGGGGGACGACCTACCAGGGGTAAGCCATGTTGAACAGATCTCCAGCACTGAGTCCGTCCCTGTGGCTCAGTAGGAAAGGAGGGAGAGCAGGAGAGCAATACTTATTGGGGACTCAATAGTTAGAGGGATAGATAGATGGTTCTGTATCAGCGAAAGAGACTCACGGATGGTATGTTGCCTCCTGGGTGCCAGGGTCCGTGACGTCTTTTCAGAATCCTTAAGGGACAGGGGGGAACAGTCACAAGTTGTGGTACACATCGGTACCAACGACAGAGGTAAGAGAAGGGACGGGGATTTAAAACTGGAATTTAGGGAGCTAGGATGGAAGCTGAGAGCCAGGACAAACCATGTTGTCATCTCTGGTTTGTTGCTGGTGCCACGTGCTCGTGAGGTGAGGAACAGGGAGAGAGTGCAGAGAAACACATGGCTGCAGGGATGGTGTAGGAGGGAGGGTTTCAGGTACGTGGATAATTGGAGCACATTCTGGAGAAGGTGGGACCTGTACAGACAGGACGGTTTGCACCTGAATCAGAGGGGCACCAATATCCTGGGAGGAAAATTTGCTACTGCTCTGTGGGGTGGGGGGGGGGGGGGGGGGGGGGAGGTTTAAACTAATTTGGCAGGGGGCTGGGAAAATGAGCTGTAGTCCAGAAGCCAGTGTTGCGAGTAGTACTGAGGAGGGTATCAAAGTCGCAGGAGTGGACCGGCAGACAGAAAGGTGGGTTGAAGTGTGTCTACTTCAATGCACGGAGCATCCGGAATAAGGGAGGTGAACTTGGAGTGTGGGTTGGTATTTTGGGACTACGATGTTGTGGATATTACGAAGACATGGTTAGAACAGGGACTGGAATGGTTGTTGGAAGTTCCGGGTATAGATGTTTCAGTAAGAGTAGGGAAGGTGGTAAAAAAGGTGGAGGAGCAGCATTGTTAATCAAGGTTAGTTTAACGACCTGCAGAAGGCAGTTCGAAGGGGATCTGCTACTGAGGTAATCTGGGCCGAAGTTAGAAATAGGAGAGGAGCACATTGTAAGGAGTTTTCTATAGGCCCCCAAATAGTAATAGAGATGTGCAGGAAGAAATTGCAAAACAGATTATGGATAGATGTGGAGGTCTCAGGGTAGTTGTCATGGGTGACTTTAACTTTCTAAATATTGATAGGAACCTCTATAGGTTGAACAGTTCGGATGGGGCAGTTTTTGTACAGTGTGTGCAGAAGGGTTTCCTGACACAATACGTGGATAGGCTGACAAGACGGGGGCCACATTGGATTTAGTACTAGGTAATGAACTGGGCCAAGTGTTAGATTTGTTTGTGGGAGAGCACTTTGGAGATAGTGACCACAATTCGGTGTCTTTCACTATTGTACTGGAGAGGGATAGGGCCATACAGCAGGGCAAGGTTTATAATTGGGGGGAGGGGTAATTATGATGCGCAAAAATTAGGGAGCATAAGATGGGAACAGAAACTGTCAGGGAAAGGCACAAATGAAAAGTGGAGCTTGTTCAAGGAACAAATACTGTGTGTCCTTGATAGGTATGTCCCTGTCAGGCAGGGAGGAAAAGGCTGTGTGAGGGACGCATGGTTCACAAAAGAGGTTGAAGGTCTTGCCAAGAGGAAAAAGGAAGAGTATGAAAGAATGAGAAAACAAGGTTCAGTTGGGTGGCTTGAGGGATGCAAGGTAGCAAGGAATGAGCTAAAAAAAAAAGGGCTTAGGAGAGCTTGGAGGGGGCATGAGAAGTCCTTTGCGGGTCGTCAGATCAAGGAAAACCCCAAGGCTTTTACTCTTATGTGAGAAATAAAAGAATAACCAGGGTGAGGGTAGGGCCAGACAAGGACAGTAGTGGGATATTGTGCCTAGAGTCAGAAGAAATAGGAGAGGCGTTGAATGAATACTTTCCTTCAGTGTTCACCAAGGACAGGGGCCATGTTTTTGAGGATGAGAGTGTGATACAGGCAGGTAGGCTGGCGGAGGTAGATGTTCTGAGGAAGGATGCATTAGCAATTTTGAAAAACCTCAGGGTCCACAAGTCACGAGGGCCAGATGGGATATATCCAAGGATTCTTTGGGAGGCAAGGGATGAGATTGCAGAGCCTTTGGCTTTGATCTTTGGGTCCTCACTGTCCACGGGGATAGTGCCAGAGGACTGGAGAGTGGCGAATGCTGTTCCTCTGTTCAAAAAAGGGAATAGGAATGACCCTGGTAATTATAGGCGAGTTAGTCTTACTTCCGTGGTCGGTAAGTTAATGGAAAAGGTCCTGAAGGATAGGATTTATGACCATTTGGAAAGATGCAGCTTAATCCGGGATAGTCAACACGGATTTGTGAAAGGTAAGTCTTGCCTCACAAATTTGATTGAATTCTTTGAGGAGGTAACTAAGTGTGTAGATGAAGGTAGAGCAGTTGATGTTGTATACATAGATTTTAGTAAGGCGTTTGATGATGTTCCCCGTGGTCGGCTCATGAAGAAAGTAAGGAGGTGTGGGATAGAGGGAAATTTGGCCAATTGGATAGGTAACTGACTATCACATAGAAGACAGAGCGTGGTGGTGGATGGAAAATTTTCAGACTGGAGACCAGTTAACAGCAGGGATCAGTGCTGGGTCCTCTGCTATTTGTGATTTTTATCAATGACTTGGAGGAGGGGGGCTGAAGGATGGGTCAGTAAGTTTGCTGAGGACACCAAGATTGGTGGAGTAGTGGATGAGGTGGAGGTCTGTCGTAGGCTGCAAAGAGACATTGATAGGATTCAGAGCTGGACTGAAAAATAGCAGATGTAGTTTAACCCTGATAAGTGCGAGGTGATTCATTTTGGTAGAAAAAATTTAAATGCGGATTATAGGGTCAACGACAGGGTTCTGAAGAATGTGGAGGAACAGAGAGATCCTGGGGTTCATGTCCACAGATCTCTGAAGGTTGCCAGTCAAGTGGATAGAGTCGTGAAGAAGGCTTATGGTGTGTTAGCATTTATTAACAGGGGGCTTGAGTTTAAGAACTGCGGAGTTATGCTGCAAATATACATGACCCTGGTGAGACCACATTTGGAGTATTGTGTGCAGTTCTGGTCACCTCATTATAGGAAGGCTGTGGAAGCATTGGAAAGGGTGCAAAGGAGATTTACCAGGATGCTGCCTGGTTTGCAGGATAGGTCTTATGAACAAAGGTTGAGGGAGCTAGGGCTTTTCTCTTTGGAGTGGAGGAGGATGAGAGGCGACTTAATAGAGGTTTATAAGATGATGAGGGGATAGATAGAGTGGGCATTCAGAGACTATTTCCTCGGGTGGATGTAGCTGTTACAAGGGGGCATAACTATAAGGTTCAGGGTGGGAGATATAGGAGGGATGTCCAAGGTAGTTTCTTTACTCAGAGACTGTTTAGGGTGTGGAATGGACTGCCTGCTGTGATAGTGGAGTCGGACACCTTAGGAACATTCAAGCAGTTATTGGATAGGAGCACACTAGAATGACAGGGAGTGGGATAGCTTGATCTTGGTTTGGGACAATGCTCGGCACAACATCGAGGGCCAAAAGGCCTGTTCTGTTCTGTACTGTTCTATGTTCTATCTATGTTTTAAACTCCATCTCTCCGCCCAAGTCTCCAAACAATCTAAATCCTGTTGTATCCTCTGACAGTCCTCATTGCTATCCGCAATTCCACCAACCTAAGTGTTGTCTGCAAACTTACTAATCAGACCAGTTACATTTTCCTCCAAATCATTTATATATACTACGAACAGCAAAGCTCCCAGCACTGATAACTGATCACTAGTCACAGCCCTCCAATTAGAAAAGCACCCTTCCATTGCTACACTGCCTTCTATGACCTAGCCAGTTCTGTATCCACCTTGCCAGCTCTCCCCTGATCCTGTGTGACTTCACCAATCTACCATGAGGGTCCTTGTCAAAGGCCTTACTGAAGTCCATATAGACAACATCCACTGCCCTACCTGTATCAATCATCTTTGTGACCTCTTCGAAAATCTCTATCAAGTTCGTGAGACATGACCTCCCCTTCACAAAACCATGCTGCCTCTCACTAATACGTCCATTTGCTTCCAAATGGGACTAGATCCTGTCTTGAAGAATTCTTTCCAGTAATTTCCCTATCACTGACGTAAGGCTCACTGGCCAGTAGTTCCCTGGGTTATCCTTGCTATTTTTCTTAAACAAAGGAACAACATTGGCTATTCTCCAGTCCTCCGGGACATCACCTGAAGACAGTGAGGATCCAAAGATTTTTGTCAAGGCCTCAGCAATTTCTTCTCTAGCCTCCTTCAGTATTCTGGGGTAGACCCCATCCGGACCTGGGGACTTATCTACCTTAATATTTTTCAAGACGCCCAGCACTTCGCCTTTTTGGATCTCGTTGTGACCCAGGCTATCTACAAACCCTTTTCCAGACTCAACATCCACCAATTCGTTCTCATTGGTGAATACTGATGCAAAGTATTCATTTAGTACCTGGCCTATTTCCTCAGGCTCCACACATAGATTCCCTTGCCGATCCTTCAGTGGGCCAACCCTTTCCCTGGCTACCCTCTTGCTTTTTATGTACGTGTAAAAAGGCTTGGGATTTGATTTTACTCCATTTGCCAATGACTTTTCATGACCCCTTCTAGCCCTCCTAACTCCTTGCTTAAGTTCCTTCCTACTTTCCTTATATTCCACACAGGATTCGTCTGTTACCAGCTTTCTAGCCCTGACAAATGCCTCCTTTTTCTTTTTGACGAGGCCTACAATATCTCTCGTTATCCAAGGTTCCAGAAATTTGCCATATTTATCCTTCTTCCGCACAGGAACATGCCGGTCCTGAATTACTTTCAACTTTCAGTTGAAAGCCTCCCACATGTCAGATGTTGATTTACCCTCAAACATCGGCCCCCAATCTAGGTTCTTCAGTTCCCGCCTAACATTGTTATAATTACCCTTCCCCCAATTTAGCACATTCACCCTATGACCACTCTTATCCTTGTCCACCAGCACTTTAAAAATTACTGAATTGTGGTCACTGTTCCTGAAATGCTCCCCTACTGAAACTTCTACCACCTGGCCGGACTCATTCCCCAATACCAGGTCCAGTGTAGCCCCTTTCCTAGTTGGACTGTCTACATATTGTTTTAAGAAGCCCTCCTGGATGCTCCTTACAAACTCTGCCCCATCTAAGCCCCTAGCACTAAGTGAGTCCCAGTCAATATTGGGGAAGTTGAAGTCTCCCATCACAACAACCCTGTTGTTTTTACTCGTTTCCAAAATCTGTCTACTTATTTGCTCCTCTATCTCCCACTGGCTGTTGGGAGGCCTGTCAAGTACCCCCAACATTGTGACTGCACCCTTCTTGTTCCTGTTCCCTACCCATTTTGCCTCGCTGCACTCTGAAGTGTCCTCCCATAGTACAGCTGTGATATTCTCCCTTACCAGTAGCGCAACTCCACCACCCCTTTTACATCCCCCTCTATCCTGCCTGAAACATCTAAATCCTGGAACGTTTAGCTGCCAATCCTGTCCTTCCCTCAACCAGGTCTCCGTAATGGCACAAACATCACAGTTCCAATTAATAATCCAAACTCTAAGTTCTTCTGCCTTACCCGTAATACTTCTTGCATTAAAACATATGCACTTCAGGCCACCAGACCCGCTATTTTCAGCAACATCTCCCTATCTGCTCCTCCTCAGAGCCATACTGGCCCTATTCCCTAGTTCTCCCTCAATACTTTCACCTTCTGACCTATTGCTCCAGTTCCCACCCCCTTGCCATACTAGTTTAAACCCTCCCGTGTGACACTAGCAAACCTCACGGCCTTGATATTTATGCCTCTCCGGTTTAGATGCAACCTACCTTCTTATACAGGTCACAACTGCCCCAGATGAGCTCCCAGTTGTCCAGATAACGGAAACCCTCCCTCCTACACCAGCTGTTTAGCCACGTGTTTAGCTGCTCTATCTTCCTATTTCTAGCCTCACTGGCACGTGGCACAGGGCGTAATCCCGAGATTACAACCCTAGAGGTCCTCTCTTTTAACTTTCTGCCTAGCTCACTGAACTCCTGCTGCAGGACCCCATACCCCTTCCAGCCTATGTTGTTAGTACCAATATTTACAATGACCTCTGCCTGTTTGCCCTTCCCCTTCAGGATGCCCGCTACCCGTTCGGAGACATTCTGGAACCTGGCACCAGGGAGGCAACATACCATCCTGGAGTCTCTTTCACGTCCACAGAAGCGCCTATCTGTGCCCCTAACTATAGAGTCCCCTATGACTATTGCTCTTCTGCGCCTTTGACCATCCCTGCTGAACATCAGAGCCAGCCGTGGTGCCACTGCTCTGGCTGCTGCTGTTTTCGTCTGATCGGCTATCCCTCCTGACAGTATCCAAAGGGGTATACCTGTTCGAGAGGGGGACAACCACAGGGGATTCCTGCACTGACTGCCTGCTCTTTCTGGTGCTGTGGACCAATCGGGTCACAGCTTTACTGTGATGTCACTTCAGTTCCCCCCACACACAATTTGAAATGGTAATAGAAATAAAAATGAATAAAAATCACTTACCTTCCCAGGTTCTCAGATGCTCTCTGGTTCTCTCCCTGCAAATTAAAAGTTACAGGCCAGAAGTAAGAGAGAGAACAAAACAGGAGGTAAAAAGGACCTTCTACCACTCTGTACCAACTTAGCTCACTGCAGCAAATTACCAAGTTCCAATTCCCACTCTGGATGTGTCTCACTCACTCAGGATGTGTCTCCTTCACCTGCGCAAAGCTCCCTCTGTACCCGAACAGCCAAAATGTGGCGGCGATGGGCATTTCACAGTAACTTCATTGCAGTGTTAATGTAAGCCACTGTGTGACAATAAAGATTATTATTATTTACTTTCCACCTAACATTAACTGGCTGGAGTTTAATCTTTAAGATTTATATTGGTTTTTGTGATGGCAGACTGCACAGGCAGTGACCCAAGCGGAATCGAACCTGGGACTCTGGCGTTGTAAAGCAACAGTACTAACCACTGTGCGACTGCGCTGCCCTAATGATGCTGTTTGATGCGCACATTGTCACGATAGTGACCGATTGGCAGTAACCTCTACCCAGTCATTACGATCAATGCTTATTATATAAGTGGAGAATGAACAGGAGTGGAGTAAATTCAGAGACATGCATGGCAGCACCCAGTTGTTAGCCTTGCCCAGACCATCAGCTTTCTCAGCATTGTTTCCCCAGGGTGATTAAAGCTCTCGATTGTCTCACAGGAAGGAATCACAGGTTCAGGTGCTGATGGAGATCCTGGTGCATCATCAGCCACCAATAGTAATTATATATAAAATCGAGGATTGGAAATACGTGAAGGTAGGAGGCATGATCAATACGTTTGCAGATGGAAAATTGTTGGTTCGTTAACTAGCGAGGAGAAAAGCCTTAAATCACGGAATGATACAGATGGGCTGGTCATATGGGGGCACAACAGTGGCAAATTGAATTTAACCAGGAAAAGTGGTAGCTCTTGTACAAAGTCATTACAGACATGACATGCCGAGTGACTTCCATCTGTGCTGGATCATTCGAGAAAACACTGAACATTCAGTCTGACGAGCAAGAGGGAAGAAGATGGAGGAATTACAGATTCTGGAATTGAACCCAGCAAGAGTTTGCATCTTCTGGGGAGGAGAGAGGAAGGACCCATTGGGGATAAAAACATTTAAATTCTTCATTGTTCCACAGGAGAGCAGCATTCAATAATTTTGAGAAATGGAGATTAGCAGGCTACCCATTGACAATAATTTGTTTGATTATTTTCGCAATTGGTGACCAATTATTTTGTATTTACCGTTTCAATGGTGCGGTTATTACCCAGCATTCCCTGTTGCTGTGAATGTGCTCTATTCACTCCACGTAGCCCACTGCGCAGACGCAATGCTGGGCTGTATCTGGAGCATGCGCAGTATCACTTTGCTCCAAGGTCTGCGAGTGCGGCGGCGGCGGCTGTTTGGGGGGGTGAGAGTCGGTGAGGCGGAGGGAGGAATGGAGCCACAAGCCGGGGTGGGGAGGGAGTGAAGGCTTCAGAAACACCCCCTGCTGGTCACAAGGCCGGAATCAGACCCTGCAAATCCCGCGTTTGCAGCTGCGGAGCTTTTATCCGGTATCAGGCCCAGCTCCACGGCCGCCATCTTTGTTTAGCGGCGCGGCTGATGGGCCATCTTGATGATGTAACAGAGGCGGTGCTTCAGGATCCCGGTGACCAGGAGAGAAAATCATTGTGTCGATGATTGACAGGCCCCTCCAGAGGGGAACGGTGCTGTTGCCATATATGGCAATCTGAAGAACAGAAGAATAATCACATCAGAATTAGCAGCAGGAGGAGGCCATGTGGCTTATTGACCCTACTCTGCCATTCAATAAAGGCATGGCTGATCCGCATGTGCCCTTAATCACATTTTCCTGCCTTCCCCAAAAAATCTTTGACTCCCCAGTAGATAAAAAAAGACTAACTCAGCTTTGAGTATATTCAGTGACCCAGCGACACTACTCTCTGGGAAAGAGAATTCCACAAACTCAGCTTTGATAAAGAGTTATCCAGACTCAAAATGTTAGCTTCCCTTTCTCCCCACAGATACTGTCAGACCTGCTGAGATTGTCCAGTATTTTCTGTTTTTGTTCCAGATTCCAGCATCCGCAGCAATTTACTTTTATCCACATACTGATGATCCTGTGAGGGAAGACATTTCTCCTTACCTCAGTGTCACATTGGAGAACTCTTATCTTTAAACTGTCCTCCTTAGTTCTTGAACCCCACGTGGGAAAATATTCTTTTATCAAAACCCCTCAGAATCTTCGATGTTTCAATAAGATCACCTCTCATTCTTTTAAACTCCCATCGGGTACAGACCAAACAGGCTCAATATTGCTCCATAAAACAAACTCGCATCCCAGGAATCAGACTAGTGAAACTTCACTGAACTGCCTCCAAAGCAAGTAAAACCCTCGTTAAGTAATCCTGGGACTGGCAACAAGGGGAAGGAATGTTTGGACCTTCTATCCTGGACTTGAAGATTGATGGATTTTGGAAACTCCTTTTACCGGGGGTTAGAAGGGGAGGATTTACGCCCAGCAAACTTAAACCAAGATAAAGGTTTGTCTGATCTTAATTTCTAACCTCGACTAACATTTTTGACCAGTGTAATTTCTTTTTACAGGTGCTTCTGATATCTTTCCAGCCGAAGGTTGCAGCAGATTGTAAACTTGAAAACACCAAAATTGTGACAAGAGGTGAGTATTATTATTATTTTTTATTATGAATTTAGAGTACCCAATTATTTGTTTCCAATTAAGGGGCAATTTAGCATGGCCAATCCGAAGCTGGCACTCCCAGTGCAGACTTTGGTGTTGTGAGGATGTTGCTGTTGTGGAGAGTGGCTGCTGCTGTTGCTGCTCTCTCTCTTTCTCTGTTGCTGTTGTCTCTCGTTCTCTGTTGTTGCTGCTGTTGCTCAGTTTGCTGCCTGTTTCTGGTGCTGGTTGCTGCTGAGCTGCCTGGAGGAAGGAGAGGGGAGAGAATGACAACAACAAGGAGGCAACTTCAAAAGCAAGATGGGAGTAAAGCCCTTTGGACTGCTTGTTTGTTGGGGTTGAGGGCCCGGCCCAGTGCTTCCAACTGATAACATCTGCCTTCAGCAAGGACAAACCTTCCTTATTCGATCCGGTGTGCTTGTTCCGGGTCAGGGGGATCGAGTAGACAGTGTGTTTGCTGAGCCCCCTCCCGAACTGAAGACACCACACACCAGCAGGGAGGAGGTGGATTCCACTGGGTGGTCGTTCCAGGGTGGGAGCACGGACTGTGTTTTTGCTGAGTCCTACTTGGGCCGAACACCTCGCGAACCAGCTCCACTTACCTCCTTGTGAACCTGCTCTGGGCCTGGTGAAGCGCGTCATTTATAGGTCCAGGCAGCAGGCGACTGAGGGGGTCATCCAACCAGACTGTTTGGCCCTTTTCCGCAGCTACACTCGCAGCTGGGTGTCCCTAGAAAGGGAGCATGCGGTGTCCATGGGCACCATCAAAGCCTTCCATGCCCGGTGGGCACCGCAGGGGTTGGGGTGCTTTATTGGCCCCCTTTAAATACACTCCCATTAGATGTTTTTAAGTTTCTGCTGATCTTTGTTACATTCGGGCAGTGCCCCTAACTGGAGCGGCCCTTTTTGCTTTGTCCCTAAGTTTGTTTCCTTTGTTCTATTTTGTTGGTGGACGTCAAAAGAGTGGCCAATCCACCGAGTCTGCACATCTTTGAGTTGTGGGGGTGAGACCCACGGATACACGGGGAGAATGTGCAAACTTCACACGGCAGTGACCCGGGACCGGGATCGAACCTGGGTACTCAGCACCGTGAGGCAGCAGCGCTAACAACTGCCACCGTGCCACCCTTTGTCATGATGTTTCCATTCCTATTTTATCATATCTCCCAGTGACACTCATTGTAACACAGAAACTTCAAAATAACATTGCTACCTTGCAGCTTGCCCTCCTATTAGTGTCTAATGATAACACATAAGAGTAACACATACCAGAATTGGAATAAGAGGCAGGTTATAGTCTAATCATGACAGGGTTGTGGGGGTGGCTCGGTAGTTAGCACTGTTGCCTCAAGCACCAGGTACCTGGGTTCGATTCCGACATTGGGTCACTGTCTGTGTGGAGTTTGCACATTCTTCCCGTGGCTGCGAAGATTTCCTCCCACAGTCCAAAGATGAGCAGGTTAGGTGGATTGGCTGTGCTAAATTGTCCCTGGGTGGGTTTACGGGATTAGGGTGGGCGATTGGCCACGGTAGGGTGATCTTTCAGAGGGTCGGTGGGCCAAATGGCCTCCTTCAGCACTCGGGATTCTATGATTCTACATTGGATCCTATGATGTGTTCACTCCACACTGCAGCCTGACTTATTGGAACAGACACTGTGTTTGTTACTCTCAAAGTGAGTGAATCCTTTCCTGTTTCTCCTCTGGGCCCCATCTCCACTATTATCGTCTGTCCCAGCAAAAGAGGGGAGATTGTAGTGAATTTCTATCCTGGACTGACGGTGATTAATTTTGGAAACTCCTTTTACAGGGGATTAGTAGGGGAGGATTTACACACAGCAAATTCAAACCAGGAGAAATGTTTATCTTTCCTGAATTTCATTTCTGGACTGACAGTGATGCCTTTGTAAACTTCTTTCACAGGAGCTTAGAAAGGGATTCGCAGACAGGAAACCCACAACCAATCCTCACATCAAATTCGGGTTATCAGGACCTGGAGATTATCGACCTTTGTGAGTAAGCATTGAGTTCAGATCATTATCACTCACTGTATAAAATGTCTACCTCCGATCTCCCCAGTAGATTGCTGTGGTTTGGAACCGTGTCAGCCAGACCAGGTAAAGACGGCAGATTTTCTTTTCTATTCATTCACGGGGTGTGGGTGTCGCTGGCTGGGCCAGCATTCACTGCCCAGCCCTAATTGCCCTTGAACTGAGTGCATCTCAAATTACAAAACTAGATTACACAAAAGAGTCAGAGACATGATGGCACAGAGAATGGCATTCGGCCCATTGAATCGATACTGGCTCACTGCAGCAATCCAGTCAGTCCCATTCTCCTGCTCTATCCCTGTATCCTCAGGTTTATTTCCCTCAGATGTCTATCTGTATCTATTTTCAAACTCCCTCATAGGCAGCAAGTTTCAGGTCATTGCCGGTCGCTGAGTAAAAACATATCTCATATCACCTCATATCTTCTGTACTTTTTACATACAAACTAGGAACAGGCCACTCGGCCCCTCGAGCCTACTCAGCATTCAATAAGATTGCGGCTGATCTCATTCTAACCTCAGTTCCACATTCCTGCCTACCCCTGATGACCTTTCACCCCCTTGCCCATCAAGAATCTATCCAACTCTGCCTCAAAAATATTCAAGGACTCTGCTCCCACTGCCTTTTAAGGACGTGATTTCCAAAGTTTTACAACCCTCGAGAATAAAAAATCCTCATCTCCATCTGAAATGGGCGACTCCTTATTTTGCAACAATGATACCCTCGTTCTCGATTCTTATATAGATCAATCCAGGTTTTACCCAAAACTTTAAATCTGCCTACCTAGTGCTTGTACGATCAATGAATGGAAACAGAGTTTCTTTGTCCACCCAATGGAAATCTGACATAATCTTGTGTCCCTGAATCAAATCTCCCCTCAACCTCCTTTGCTGGATCGTTTCTGGTAAATCTGCTCTGCACCATCTCCTTCTCCAAGAACAGCACGGTAGCATGGTGGTTAGCATAAATGCTTCACAGCTCCAGGGTCCCAGGTTCGGTTCCCGTCTGGGTCACTGTCTGTGCGGTGTCTGCACGTCCTCCCCGTGTCTGCATGGGTTTCCTCCGAGTGCTCCGGTTCCCTCCCACAGTCCAAAGATGTGCGGGTTAGGTGGATTGGTCATGCTAAATTGCCCGTGGTGTCCTAAAAAGTAAGGTTAAGGGGGGGGGGTTGTTGGGTTACGGGTATAGGGTGGATACGTGGGTTTGAGTAGGGTGATCATTGCTCGGCACAACATCGAGGGCCGAAGGGCCTGTTCTGTGCTGTACTGTTCTATGTACTGTACTATGTTCTGTACTATGTTCTATCCTTCCTGAAAAGTGGTGACCAGAGCTTTATAAAGATTAATTGAATAGAATTAGAACCATAGAATTCCTACAGTGCAGAAGGAGGCCATTCGGCCCATCGAGTCTACACCGACTCTCTGGACGGGCAGCCTGTCTAGACCCACACCACGACCCTGTCCCTGTAACCCCACAGCACAACCTAACCTGCACATCCCTGGACACTGAGGGACAATTTATCAAGGTCAATCCACCTAACATGGCCTTCTTTAGACTGTGGGAGGAAACCTGAGCACCGGGTAGAAACCCACACATACACGGGAAGAAAGTGAAAACTCCACACAGTCACCAAGGCCGGAATTGAACCCGGGTCCCTGGCGTTGTGAGGCAGCAGTGCTAATCACTGTGCCACCAGAATCCCTGTTGCAGTATCAATATTACTCTTTATGAAGCTCAAGATCGAGGTTGCTTTGCCAACTACTCTCTTAATATGTCTTCACCTCTTTCTCACTCCTCCCAAAGAGGCCAGTTGGGTTTTTGTGACAATCCAGTAGTTTTCATGGTCACTTTTTCCCAGAGCCGGCCCCACAAATGACCAGATTCATTCAGCTCAATTTCGCAACCTGCCTTTGTGTTTTGTGGGTTCTCTCTCACTCCCTATTTTCTGTTTTTACATCAGTTTCACAGGGCATTCGAAGGGGAGGCTTCAAAGTCCGGAAACTCAAACCAAGCATCACATCAGGATCTGACAGAATCCTCAATTTATCATATCCTGAATATCATTGTACTTTAAACATGGAAGGAAAAAGCATTGTTCACAGTGAGGAGAAACCGTACACATGTTGTGTGTGTGGACGAGGATTCAGTCAATCATCAGACCTCACAAGCCACAAATGCAGTCACACTGAGGAGAAACCGTGGAAATGTGCGGAATGTGGGAAAGGATTCACTTCCCCATCCCATCTGGAAACTCATCGACGCAGTCACACTGGGGAAAGACCATTCACCTGCTCCAAGTGTGGGAAGGGATTCACTCAGTCATCCCACCTGCTGAGTCACCAGCGGGTTCACACTGGGGAGAGACCATTTCAATGTCCAGACTGCAGGAAGTGCTATAAAAGTTCTGGGGAACTGATACATCATCAACGTGTTCATACTGATGAGAGACCATTTAGGTGCGCTTACTGCGGGACTGGCTTCAGACAATCATCTAACCTCACTGTACATCAGCGAAGTCACACTGGGGAGAGGCCATTCTCCTGCTCCAAGTGTGGGAAGAGATTCATCACTTCATCCCACCTGCAGACACACCAGCGAGTTCACATGGGAGAGAGACCATTCACCTGCTCCCAGTGTGGGAAGGGATTCACCACTTCATCCCTCCTGTTGAGACACCAACGAGGTCACAAGTAACCACAGTGATTGGATTTTGCTGTTAACTCACATTCAGGACTGAAACATATTCATTTGGGTTCTCCTGTTTAATTCCCTTTTCTTCCCATGTACTGAATGATCTGTTGAGCTGCTTGCAGAAAAATATTTTTCACTGTACCTCGGTACACGTGACAATAAACAAATCCAATCCAATCCAATCCAATCCTTCGGTTGATCAACTGCATTCCATTTACCAATCCACCTAACCTGCACATCTTTGGACATGGGAGGAAACCAAAGCACCCGGAGGAAACCCATGCAGACACAACGAGGACGTGCAGAGGACACAGGAGGGCTCCGTATATACAGTCACCCAAGCGGGAACGAAATCTTGGACCCTGGTGCTGTGAAGCAACAGTGCTAACCAATGTGCTACTGTCCAACCCAGAAATTTTGTTTGTACAATGCGTCACTCCAACTAAAGGAACAGCTCAACAAAACAGGCCTGCAGCGATACCCAGTCTGCAGGACACGGCTAATTAGCTGGCTTTTAAAGCAGACCAAGGCAGGCCAGCAGCGCGAGTTCTGTTGCTCGTTCTGGTGAGTGTGCTTTACACTCAATTGGCTCTGTTTTATTCCTTAGCTCTAGAGTCACCAGGTATCTTTATAATACCGCCACGACGTTCAAGTTCAGATCAATGACTCAATACACCAGTTAGTAAGGTTCAATCAAACACATTTATTATTTACACAGTAAATCGATACTCATGCAACTAATACTAGCGGACTAAACTATTCCTACCACTATAAGCAATACTTATCTTCGATTAGGGAACCCACTGGATAAGGGAACAATGGCCTCTTGTTCTGTCCTGAGACTGCAGGCTTCCCAGTTGGTACGGGCTAAGGGGTCAGGAGTGTCTATTCTCGTAGCGAGCGTTGGTTGGACACTTACTTGTCAGTGTAGCTGTTGGCCAGGCCTCTCCTTCTCACGTTCAAGTTCTTAGAGAGCTGCTGCAAAGGTGTTCTGCTGGTAGGGCCGGCTAAGAGAGCGAGCTGGACTTGGGACCTGACTTTTATAGGTCCCAGGGGCTTTGCGCCCTTTTGGGCGGACCCCTAACTCACTGGCAATCGATTGGGTCTCATCCCAATCAATTGGTACGAATCCCCCAATACTGAGGCTGCCCCTTGATCGCGGGGCGGTTCTTCCTAACTGGTTTGTTGCCTTTTGTTTCAGACCCCGTTAGCGCCGGGAAGTCTGACCTGCCATAGAATGTCCCAATTGTAGCTAATCGTTGTATCCATTGTTCCCGGGGATCGATTCATTAATATGCAAACTGCTGGTTTCCGTGCTGTCTGCTTTCTTTGCAGCCAGAATACACATGAACTTCTGGAAACTGCTTGTCTCTTTATAATTGTCCAGTTTTCCCTGCAACCTTTGTAAATCACCATTTTGGGTCGGGAAGTGGCCAACTTCGGTGGCTACACTCCCTCCTTGTGATCCTATCGCGAAAGCGTGAAGGATCACATAACTACGGTGTCTTCGTTCCTGACCTCAGCAAGTTCCATGGCCTCTGCACTTTCCTCAACTATGCAGAAACATTTTACCTTACAATCTCTATTTGGCGCCATGTCATAAGGGGACATGCACTACAAAACAACAAACTGGAACCTCTAACTATCTGAAATAAACTACACTCACTGAAAACATACAAGCATATAAACTTCCTAACAGTATAAATAATAGTAACATTCACATTTCACCTTCCCTGACTCGGCAGTCGAGCTCAGAGTTAAACATCTTTACACAAATACACATATCTTTATTGACAAAGTGACACGGAAAATTCTTTATTGCATTTCAAGGGGTTCGGGGGACTGGTGGAAACCGAAGATAGGGGATCTCATCCTATATACCGCCGAGGTACGAGAGCGGTAGGCTCTCTTTCGTCATTTCCTCATCCGAAGGGTCTGCACTATGATGCAGATTACTGCTATCGCCAAAAGTGAGTCCACTACGTATGACAAGGAGTACCAAGCCAGAAATTTGGTACACCAGGGGTACTGCTACTTGTTACTGGGCTTTGAGTGGTCTATGGAAGTGAAACATTAACGGCCGGTGGAGTGGGGGTAAGGGGGTTCGCGCGCAAAAATATCCATAAGATAACGAAAAATACAGTTGGTGCCGTCATCTTCCTGCTCTGTTCTCTTCACTGATCTCTTTTCCTGCTGTGATCTTGCTCTGATCCTGCTTTGGTCCCTCCTCGGAACGTCTGAAAGCTATGGGATCAAGCATAGTGTCTGTTAGTGTTCCGCTTAATATCTTGAATTTTAGTATGTGTGTCCTCTTGAGCCAAGTTTCCCTTTATGATTGGCCACTCTCTGTGACTCATGTTTATCAGGGCTACCTAAAATAAAACAAACAAAACCAAACTTTTAGAACCAAGACTAGCTAAATGAGTTGCGTATGGGCCGCGACGGGTAAGATTTGGGTGGAATCCCCGGGTAGGGCGTGCTGTGCCATACCCGAGCTTAGCTGACCAGAGGGGGGTCCTCAGACAGGGCGGGTCCTCAATGCCGTTACTCCACTGCCTGAGTGACCTGAAACGAACGGGCAAGAATGTAGTCATCATGGGGGTTGCCTCTTCCATCCTTCAAACAGAAGAGCAGTTACGAAACTGGAGCTAGCAAGCTCTCAGAGGTTTCGGCCGAGATGCCTGCTGGCTGGGCTTCAGACATTTTCGCTGATAAGGCGTCTGTCAAATTCTCCTAGGTTTCTGCGGACAAACTTGGTGTCTGGCTGCAGAGCTGCTGTTCAAGAAAAAAAACAAACACAAACAAACAAACATGCAACACAAACACAAAAAGGTTCCATCAGAAAAGGACACCGTTAATCTCTCAAGCGGTTCCTCTTTTTACATCATCTGGACACCTCAATCATCATCTTCTGCGAACAGGGTCGCAAAGGGGTTGCCGTGTCAGGAGTCAGACTTAAAGTCATCCTCGTCTCCCGGATCCCATACCCTTGTATGGATCAGGCTTGCTATGGTTGCATTGTGTGATCGTGGGTCCCTCTTGTCATTCCGGACGGGTCTACATGAGTTGTCTCGGTGCCAAATCGTGGTATCTAAGTCGGTATGAACGTTGTCGGGGTCGTCATAGTTGGGCGGTGGGTCTGGGTGTGGGTTTGGTGTTTTAATGTAGGTGATCTCCAAGGGATCACTGGAGTCGGGGTCGTAGTCGCTGTGTGTGTGGTCAGCGGTTTCGGAGCGGTAGAGAGGAGTGCTGTGGCTGTCTTCAGAGTCCCAGTCGCTGTCTCTGCTGTGGCAGCTTGTTGTCGGGGCGGAAGCGAAGGTTTACCAGGCTGATTCCAGGGATGGCAGGACTGTCATATGAGGAGAGATCGATGAGGTTGGGATTGTTCTCGCTGGAGTTCAGAAGAATGAGGGGGGAACTCATCGAGACTTTAAAATTCTAACAGGACTAGACAGGGGAGATGCAGGGAAGATGTTACCAATGATGGGTGTGTCCAGAACCAGGGGTTCTGAGATTCATTTTTTCCAATTCAGGGGCCTGAGGATTCAGGGTAAACCATTTCGGACAGAGATGAGGAGACATTTCTTCACCCAAAGAGTGGTGAGCCTGTGGAATTCATTACCACAGGAAGTAGTTGATGCTAAAACATTGAATATGTTCAAGAGGCAGCTGGATATAGCACTTGGGGAGAATGGGATCGAAGGTTTTGGGGAGAAAGCAGGATTAGGATATTGAGTTGGATGATCAGCTATGATCATGATAAAAGGCGGAGCAGGTTCAAAAGGCCTCATGTCTTCTATGTATCTATATGTATTATAGGTTTCTGTGAGAGCCCCCCTCATTCTTCTGAAAGCCAGAGAATACAATCCTAACTGATTCAATTTCTCATACGTCAGTCCTACCATCCCAGGAATCAGTCTGGTAAACCTTCGCTGCACTCCCTCTCAAGCAAGAAGATCCTTCCTCAGATGGGTTTCCTCCCACAGTCCAAAGATGTGCGGGTTAGGTGGATTGGCCGTGAACGGGGCAGCACGGTGGCACAGTGGTTAGAATCGCTGCCTCACGGCGCCAAAGCCCCAGGTTCGATCCCAGCTCTGGGTCACTGTCCGTGTGGAGTTTGCACATTCTGCCTGTGTTTGCGTGGGTTTCGCCCCCACAACCCCAAGATGTGTCGACTAGGTGGATTGGCCACGCTAAATTGCCCTTTAATTAGAAAAAATAAATTGGGTACTCTAAATTTTTTTTAAATGTCTGCCCTGTGAACGACCATAAATTGTATCAGGCTGAGCCTGGCACATGATGAGGACGTATTGACTCTGCTCAAGGCATCCGCCCACAGACCTGCCTCTATCCCTCCCCAGAGCTCCTCTTCCCATTTGCCCTTTAGCTCCTCTATCTGTTTCCCTCGACTCCATGAGATCTTTGTAGATATCCGATACCTTTCCCTCTCCCACCTCTCATAACGTTTAAGAGGCTTCTGACATTGGCCGTAAGTTGCCTGCCCTTCACAAACCCCGTCTGGTCTTCCCCTATCACCTCAGGGACACAGCCCTCTAGCCTTGAGGCCAATATTCTGGCCTTAAGTTTGGCATCCACGTTCAATAGGCCTATTGGAGATTGGCCTATCTGACCCGCAGAGCTCAGGGTCCTTCTCCCGCTTCAGGATCGAGGCCTGTGACATTGTTGGGGGAAGGGCACCCTGCTCCTTTGCCTCATTAAATACCCTCACCAGCAGCGGGCTCAGCATCTCCGAGAACTTCTTATAAAACTCCACTGGTAGCTGTCCGATCCCGGGGCCTTACCCAATGCCTGGCCTCCAGCCCTTATACTATTTCTTCAATTCCAATCGGGGCTCCCAACTCCTCCACCAGACCTTCCTTCGGACATCAACTCACCCAGAAGCTGCCTCATCCCCTCTACCCCAGCTGGGGTTCTGACTCATATAACTTACTATAAAACTCGTTAAACACCCCGTTCACCCCTGCTGGGTCCAAGACCGGGTTCCCACCTCTGTCCTTCACTCTTCCAAGCTCCCTGGCCGCCTCTCTTTTCCTCAGCTCGTGTGCGAGCATCGTACTGGCCTTCTCACCATACTCTTATACCGCTCCCCCCTCGCCTTCCTCAGTTGCTCCTCCGCCTTCCCTCCAGATAACAGCTCAAACTCCATTTGTAGCCCCTGCCACTCCTTCAATAACCCCGCCTCCGGGGCCTCCGAATATGTCCTGTCCACCTGGAGTATTTCCCCAACTACCCTGTCCCTCTCTGCTTGCTCCACCTTTTCCCTATGGGTCTGGATCGACATTAACTCCCCCCTAACCACTGCCTTCAGCGCTTCCCAAACCGTTGCTGCCGAGACACCCCCGTGTCATTTATTTCCAAATAGTTCTGGATAGATTCCCTCACCCGCCCGCACACCCCCTCATCCGCTAACAGTCCCACACCCAACCTCCATTGCGGGCGCTGCCCTCTCTCCTTACTCACCCGTAAATCCACCCAATGTGGGGCATGGTCCGACACAGCAATTGCCGAATATTCGGTGTCAACCACCCCCACCAGTAGAACCATGCTGAGAATAAAGAAGTCGATCCGGCAGTACGCTTTGTGCACATGGGAGAAAAAAAGAAAATTCCTTCACTCTTGGCCGTCCGAACCGCCACAGGTGAACCCCCCCCCCCCCCCCCACAATTTACTCCATGAACCCCTTTAGTTCCTTTGCTACAGCAGGTACCCTCCCTGTCGTTGACCTCGAACCCCCCACCTCACCATGATGAACTTGCCCCCACGCCCACCACTATTCTCCCTGCCTCAAATGCCACCCGTTTGTTGATCAGGATAGCGACCCCCCTAGTCTTAAGAGTCCAGCACTGAAATGAAATACTTGGCTGACCCATCCCTTCCTCAATCTGGTCTGATCTATTGCTCTCAGGTGTGTCTCCTGTAACATTGCCACTTTCGCCTTCAGTTCCTTCAAACGTGTGAACATGTGAGCCCTCTTAACCAGCCCATTCAGCCCTCTAACGTTCCATGTGCTGATCACCCTTCTTAGCCCAGCCTTCAGCTCGCGTCCCTCACCTCCATTGGCCCGCCTTCGGGCATCCACTGTCCTCGACCTCCCCTTTTGTCTCTCAGCAACAGTTTCTCCTCTGTCAGCAGAGCAGCTCCCGCTTCCCCCTCCGCCCCACTGTTAGCAGCACAAGAATCCCAACCCCCCTTAACAAACTTACCACCTGCTCACCACCCCCTCCCCCACTGCACTTTCTTCTTCTTGGACGACCATTTCTGGTCCACGGCTCCACATACTGGTGGGGATTTCTCCTCACTGTCTCACTCTCCACCGATGTTTCTAATAGAATTCCGAAACAAATCGGGAGAAAAGGTTCAAAAGGTCCGTCACGAGTGGGAGCTCCCAAATGCGCGACCTCCTACTCCATGGCCGGCACCAGAAGTCAAAAGGATGAAATTTAGAGACAGTTTGGTCCGGTGGGCTCGTGGAAGGGAGGGAAGCAGCAGAGGCAGCTGATCGGATTGACTCAATCTCAGTCACAAAGAAGCTTCACAAGCTCCTCACACTTCTTGTTGGAAATGAGGGGAGAGCGAGAGTACTTCAAAAGGAACTAACTTGTGTCAGAGCTATTAAAACATTTCAACACTGAATTTAACATAATTCTAATTTATTTAACTTTCAGCCAGAATATTAGCCCCTGTAAATGGGCTGGAGTTTGTTATCAGCAGAAAGAGACCCAAATGAACATGGTTCAGTCCTGAATGTGAGTTCACAGCAAAATCCAATCACTGTGGTTACTTGTGGACTCGGTGATGTCTCAGCAGGTGGGATAACTGAGTGAATCCCTTCCCACACGTGGAGCAGGTGAACGGTCTCTCCCCAGTGTGAACACGCTGGTGTTTCCACAGTGTGGATGACTGAGTGAATCCCTTCCCACACGTGGAGCAGGTGAATGGTCTCTCCCCAGTGTGAACACGCTGGTGTTTCCGCAGTGTGGATGACTCAGTGAATCCCTTCCCACACGTGGAGCAGGTGAACGGTCTCTCCCCAGTGTGAACTCGCTGGTGACTCAGCAGGTTGGATGACTGAGTGAATCCCTTCCCACACGTGGAGCAGGTGAACGGTCTCTCCCCAGTGTGAACACGCTGGTGTTTCCACAGTGTGGATGACTGAGTGAATCCCTTCCCACACGTGGAGCAGGTGAACGGTCTCTCCCCAGTGTGAATTCGCTGGTGTTTCCGCAGTGTGGATGACTCAGTGAATCCCTTCCCACACTCGATGCAGGTGAACAGTTTCTCCCCAGTGTGAACTCGCTGGTGTTTCCGCAGTGTGGATGACTGAGTGAATCCCTTCCCACACGTGGAGCAGGTGAACGGTCTCTCCCCAGTGTGAACTCGCTGGTGACTCAGCAGGTGGGATGACTCAGTGAATCCCTTCCCACACTCGATGCAGGTGAACAGTTTCTCCCCAGTGTGAACTCGCTGGTGTTTCCGCAGTGTGGATGACTGAGTGAATCCCTTCCCGCACTCGATGCAGGTGAACGGTCTCTCCCCAGTGTGAACACGCTGGTGTTTCCGCAGTGTGGATGACTGAGTGAATCCCTTCCCACACGTGGAGCAGGTGAACGGTCTCTCCCCTGTGTGAACTCGCTGGTGACTCAGCAGGGCGGATGACTGAGTGAATCCCTCCCCACACGTGGAGCAGGTGAATGGTCTCTCCCCAGTGTGACAGCGTCGATGAGTTTCAAGCTGGGATGGGTAAGTGAATCCTTTCCCACAGTCCGCACATTTCCACGGTTTCTCCTCAGTGCAGCTGCATTTCTGTCTCATGGGGCCTGATGATGTGTACGGTTTCTCCCCACTGTGAACGATGCTTTTTCCTTCCATGTTCAAAATCCGCTGATATTCAGGATATGATAAATTGAGGACTCTGTCAGATCCTGATGTGATGCTTGGTTTGAGTTTCCGGACTTTGAAGCCTCCCCTTCGAACACCCTGTGAAACTGATTGAAAACAGAAAATAGGGAGTGAGAGAGAACCCACAAAAACACAAAGGCAGGTTGTGAAATTGAGCTGAATGAATCTGGTCATTTGTGGGTCCGGCTCTGGGAAAAAGTGACCATGAAAACTGCTGGATTGTCACAAAAACCCAACTGGCCTCTTTGGGGGGAGTGAGAAAGAGGTGAAGAGGGATTTTGTATATCTACAAGTCATATTAAAGAGAATAGATGGCAAAGCAAATTCGATCTTGAGCTTCATAAACAATAACCGAAGAGATAATGCTGGAACATCTCAGCACGTCTGGCAGCATCTGTAGGGAGAGAAAAGATCTCATGTTGAGTCCAGATGGTCCTTTGTTAGCTCTTTTCTCTCCCTACGGATACTGCCAGACTTGCTGAGATGTTCCAGCATTTTCTCTTTGGCTTCAGATTCCAGCATCCGCAGTAATTTGCTTTTATTCATAAACAGTAATATTGATCCCAAAACTATGCTTCTGGTGGCACAATTATTAGCACTGCTGCCTCACGGCGCCAGGGACCTGGGTTCAATTCTGGCCTTGGTGACTGTGTGTGTGGAGTTTGCACTTTCTCCCCATGTCTGCGTGGGTTTCCACCCGGTGCTCAGGTTTCCTCTAACAGTCCAAAGAAGGGAAAGTTATATGGATTGGCCTTGATAAATTGCCCCTTAGTGTCCAGGGATATGCAGGTGAGGTGGGGCTATGGGGTTACAGGGACAGGGTAGGGGTGTGGGCCTAGACAGTGTGCCCTTGCAGAGAATCACTGCAGACTTGATGGGCTGAATGGCCTCCTTCTGCACTGTAGGAATTCTGAGGCTCCAATTCTATTCTATGAATCTTTCTAAAGCTCTGGTCACCACTCTTCAGTAAGAATGTGAAGGCTCTTGGAGAAGGTGCAGAGGAGATTTACCAGAATGGTTCCAGCAAAGGAGGTTGAGGGAAGATTTGATTCAGGGACACAAGATTATGGCAGATTTCCATCGGGTGGACAAAGAAACTCTGTTTCCATTCACTGATCGTACAAGCAGCCGGGACACAGATTTAAAGTTTCGGGTAAAACTTGGATTGAACAATATAAGATGCTGAGGGGTCTTGACAGGGTGGATGTGGAGAGGATGTTTCCTCTTGTGGGAGAATCTGGAACAAGGCGTCACTGTTGCAAAATAAGGGGTCATCCATTTCAGATGGTGATGAAGATATTTTTCTCTCTTGAGGGTTGTAAGACAGGAGGTGGCACAGTGGTTAGCACTGCTGCCTCACAGCACCAAGGATCCAGGTTCAATTCCGGCCCTGGGTGACTGTGTGGAGTTTGCACGTTCTCCCTGTGTCTGTGTTTCCTCTGGGTGCTCCGGATTCATCACAGAGGTCAAAGATGTGCAGGTTAGGTGGATTGGCCAGATTAGGTGGATTGGCCTTTCTAAATTGCCCGTTCGTCTCCAAGGACGTGGGTGTTGGGTGGGGTTATGAGGATGGAGTGGGAATGGATGGGGTGGGCCTGGGTGGGGTGCTCTTTCAGAGGGTTGGTGCAGACCTGATGGGCCGAATGGGCTCCTTCTGCACTGTCGGGATTCTATGACTTTGGAACTTCTGTCCTTAGGTGTTTTAGTAAGCTCAGAGAAGGGGGCAAAAGAGGGGGAGGTGTGGCGCTGCTAGTCAAGGACAGTATTACGGTGGCGGAAAGGATGCTAGATGGGGACTCTTCTTCTGAGGTAGTATGGGCTGAGGTTAGAAACAGGAAAGGAGAGGTCACCCTGTTGGGAGTTTTCTATAGGCCACCTAATAGTTCTAGGGATGTAGAGGAAAGGATGGCGAAGATGATTCTGGAAAAGAGCGAAAGTAACAGGGTAGTTGTTATGGGAGACTTTAACTTTCCAAATATTGACTGGAAAAGATATAGTTCGAGTACATCAGATGGGTCGTTCTTTGTACAATGTGTGCAGGAGGGTTTCCTGACACAATATGTTGACAGGCCAACAAGAGGCGAGGCCACATTGGATTTGGTTTTGGGTAATGAACCAGGCCAGGTGTTAGATCTGGAGGTAGGTGAGCACTTTGGAAACAGTGACCACAATTCGGTGACCTTTACGTTAGTGATGGAAAGGGATAAGTATACCCCGCAGGGCAAGAGTTATAGCTGGGGGAAGGGCAATTATGATGCCATTAGACATGACTTAGGATGTGTTGGTTGGAGAAGTAGGCTGCAAGGGTTGGGCACACTGGATATGTGGAGCTTGTTCAAGGAACAGCTATTGCATGTTCTTGATAAGTACGTACCAGTCAGGCAGGGAGGAAGGGGTCGAGCGAGGGAACCGTGGTTTACCAAAGAAGTGGAATCTCTTGTGAAGAGGAAGAAGGAGGCCTATTGGAAGATGAGGCATGAAGTTTCAGTTGGGGCGCTTGATAGTTACAAGGAAGCGAGGAAGGATCTAAAGAGAGAGCTGAGACGAGCAAGGAGGGGACATGAGAAGTCTTTGGCAGGTAGGATCAAGGAAAACCCAAAAGCTTTCTATAGGTATGTCAGGAATAAAAGAATGACTAGGGTAAGAGTAGGGCCAGTCAAGGACAGTGGTGGGAAGTTGTGTGTGGAGGCTGAGGAGATAAGCGAGATACTAAATGAATACTTTTCGTCAGTATTCACTCAAGAAAAAGATAATATTGTGGAGGAGAATGCTGAGACCCAGGCTATTAGAATAGATGGCATTGAGGTGCATAGGGAAGAAGTGTTGGCAATTCTGGACAAGGTGAAAATAGATAAGTCCCCGGGGCCGGATGGAATTTATCCTAGGATTCTCTGGGAAGCCAGGGAAGAGATTGCTGAGCCTTTGGCTTTGATTTTTAGGTCATCATTGGCTACAGGAATAGTGCCAGAGGACTGGAGGATAGCAAATGTGGTCCCTTTGTTCAAGAAGGGGAGTAGAGATAACCCCGGTAACTATAGGCCGGTGAGCCTAACGTCTGTGGTGGGTAAGGTCTTGGAGAGGATTATAAAAGATACGATTTATAATCATCTAGATAGGAATAATATGATTAGGGATAGTCAGCATGGTTTTATGAAGGGTAGGTCATGCCTCACAAACCTTATTGAGTTCTTTGAGAAGGTGACTGAACAGGTAGACGAGGGTAGAGCAGTTGATGTGGTGTATATGGATTTCAGTAAAGCGTTTGATAAGGTTCCCCACGGTCGGCTATTGCAGAAAATACGGAGGCTGGGGATTGAGGGTGATTTAGAGATGTGGATCAGAAATTGGCTGGTTGAAAGAAGACAGAGAGTGGTAGTTGATGGGAAATGTTCAGAATGGAGTTCAGTTACGAGTGGCGTACCACAAGGATCTGTTCTGGGGCCGTTGCTGTTTGTCATTTTTATAAATGACCTAGAGGAGGGCGCAGAAGGTTGGGTGAGTAAATTTGCAGACGACACTAAAGTCGGTGGAGTTGTAGACAGTGCGGAAGGATGTTGCAGGTTACAGAGGGACATAGATAAGCTGCAGACCTGGGCTGAGAGGTGGCAAATGGAGTTTAATGTGGAGAAGTGTGAGGTGATTCACTTTGGAAAGAATAACAGGAATGCGGAATATTTGGCTAATGGTAGAATTCTTGGTAGTGTGGATGAGCAGAGGGATCTCGGTGTCCATGTACATAGATCCCTGAAAGTTGCCACCCAGGTTGATAGGGTTGTGAAGAAGGCCTATGGTGTGTTGGCCTTTATTGGTAGAGGGATTGAGTTCCGGAGCCATGAGGTCATGTTGCAGTTGTACAAAACTCTAGTACGGCCGCATTTGGAGTATTGCGTACAGTTCTGGTCGCCTCATTATAGGAAGGACGTGGAAGCTTTGGAACGGGTGCAGAGGAGATTTACCAGGATGTTGCCTGGTATGGAGGGAAAATCTTATGAGGAAAGGCTGATGGACTTGAGGTTGTTTTCGTTAGAGAGAAGAAGGTTAAGAGGTGACTTAATAGAGGCATACAAAATGATCAGAGGGTTAGATAGGGTGGACAGCGAGAGCCTTCTCCCGCGGATGGAGGTGGCTAGCACGAGGGGACATAGCCTTAAATTGAGGGGTAATAGATATAGGACAGAGGTCAGAGGTGGGTTTTTTACGCAAAGAGTGGTGAGGCCGTGGAATGCCCTACCTGCAACAGTAGTGAACTCGCCAACATTGAGGGCATTAAAAAATTTATTGGATAAGCATATGGATGATAAGGGCATAGTGTAGGTTAGATGGCCTTTAGTTTTTTTTTCCATGTCGGTGCAACATCGAGGGCCGAAGGGCCTGTACTGCGCTGTATCGTTCTATGTTCTATGTTCTAAAATGCAGTGGAAGCAGAGCCTTTGAATATTAAAAAAAAAAAAATTTAAAGTGCCCAATTCATTTTTAACAATTAAGGGGCAATTTAGTGTCACCAACCCGCCTACTCTGTATATCTTTGGGTTGTGGGGGATGAAACCTACACAACCACAGGGAGAATGTGCAAACTCCACACAGACAGAGATCCAGAGCCTTGATCGAACCTTGAACCTCGGCGCCGTGAGGCAGCAGTGCTAACCACTGCACCGCCGTGCTGCCCCGTCTTTGAATATTTTTAAGGCAGTGATGGATAGATTCTTGATAAGCAAGAGGGTGAAAGATTATCGGGGTCGGCAGGAATGTGGAGTTGAGGTTAAAATTTTTGATTGATGGAGCAGCCTCGAGGGACCGACTCCTAGTTTGTGTGTAAGGAGCAGGCTCGAGGGGCCGACTCCCAGTTTGTGTGTAAGGGGCAGGCTCGAGGGGCCGACTCCTAGTCTGTATGTAAGGAGCAGGCTCGAGGGACCGACTCCCAGTTTGTGTGTAAGGGGCAGGCTCGAGGGGCCGACTCCTAGTTTGTATGTAAGGAGCAGGCTCGAGGGGCCGAGTCCCAATTTTTATGTAAGGAGCAGGCTCGAGGGGCCGACTCCCAGTTTGTATGTAAGGAGCAGGCTCGAGGGGCCGACTCCTAGTTTGTGTGTAAGGGGCAGGCTCGAGGGGCCGAGTCCCAATTTTTATGTAAGGAGCAGGCTCGAGGGGCCGACTCCCAGTTTGTATGTAAGGAGCAGGCTCCAGGGACCAAGTCCCAATTTTTATGTAAGGAGCAGGCTCGAGGGGCCGACTCCTAGTTTGTATGTAAGGAGCAGGCTCGAGGGGCCAACTCCTAGTTTGTATGTGAGGAGCAGGCTCGAGGGGCCGACTCCTAGTTTGTATGTGAGGAGCAGACTCGAGGGGCCGACTCCTAGTTTGTGTGTAGGAGCAGGCTCGAGGGGCCGACTCCTAGTTTGTGTGTAAGGATCAGGCTCAAGGGACCGACTCCTAGTTTGTATATAAGCATGCAGGTTCAGCAGGCGGTAAAGAAGGCAAATGGTGTGTTGACCTTCATAGCTAGAGGATTTGAGTCAATGAGCAGGGATGTCTTGCTGCCATTATACAGGGCCTTGGTGAGGCCACAGCTGGAATATTGTGTGCCGTATTAGTCTCCTTATCTGAGGAAAGGTGATCTCGCTAAAGAGGAAATGCAGCAAAGTTTTGCCAGACTGATTCCTGAGATGGGAGGGTCTGACGTGAGAGATTGAATCGGTCAGGATTGTATTCACTGGAGTTCAGAATCTCTTAGAAACCTATAAAATGTGGTTGACATGGTGGAACAGTGGTTAGCACTTCTGCCTCACATCACCAAGGACCCGGGCTCGATCCTAGCCCCGGGTCACTGTCCGTGTAGAGTTTGTGCATTCTCCGTGTTTGCGTGGGTCTCACCCGCACAAACCCAAAGATGTACAGGGTAGGTAGACTCCGCACAGACAGTGACCCAAGCCAGAATCAAACATGGGACCCTGGAGCCGTGAAGCAATTGTGCTATCCGCAATGCTACCGTGCTGCCCACAAATCTATGCATGTAAATGTTACAGGAGGTATGAGGGAGAATGTTTTTACACAGCGAGTGGCAATGACCTGAAACTTGCTGCCAATTATGGAGTTTGGAAATAGACACAATGAATGATTTTTTAAAAGATTGGACAGAAACCTGAGAGAAATAAAGCTGAGGATACAGACATAGGAGAATGAGACTTACTGGATTGCTCCAGGTAATAATAATACTCTTTACCAGTGTCACAAGTAGGTTTACATTAACACTGCAATGAAGTTCCTGTGAAACTCCCCTGGTTGCCACATTCCGTCGCCTGTTCGGGTACACGGAGGGAGAATTCAGAATGTCATAACAAGCACGTATTTCAGGACTTGTGGGAGGAAATCGGAGCACCCGGAGGAAACCCACACAGACATGGGGAGAACACGCAGACTCCACACAGACAGTGACCCAAGCCAGGAATCGAATCTTCATCTCTGGCATTGAGAAGCAAAAGTGCTAACGATTGTGCTACTGTACTAATTAGAGAGCTGGCATGGACTCAATTGTGTGACCTCACCTTGTATTTTAACCTTGGGGGGGGTTCAGATATCCTCAGGTAAATCTGTGCTACACTCCCTGCAAGGCCATTCTATCCTTCCTCAGGTTTGTTGCCCAGAACTGAACACAGTTCTCCAGGTTTGGTCTAACCAGGGTTTGTGAATCTCGGGGCTTTTCCAGTCACACTGAGACCTGAAATCTTCCCTCATAGACAGAACAGACAAACCTTTTACCTTCCACACCCAGATGCTGCTGAAATTCAGTTTTCAATGAATCGAGTGGTTCTGTCAGATCGCGATGTGACGTTTGGTTTGCGTTTCCCGTCTGTTAAACCTCCTCTTCCAGTATCCTGTAAATTTACAGAAACCTCACTGTCAGTTTTGGATAGAAATTCACAACATTTTCTCCTCGCCAACTTTGATTAAATGTATTCCTGGAGGTTTGATCACATGACCTGCCCCCATCCTCCAGCCATTAATCGGTCAACACATCCATCCTTGTGACACACTGCCTTCCTCGGCCAATTGGGAAGCTGTTTAAGACGGGACCATTAACATTGTGCTCGGGAGTTGAAGCCTCCACGGGGTATTTATGAAGCCTCCCGGTTCACTCCGCAGCTTCTATTGCTCCCCGGCCACCCACCGGCTCCAATCCAGAAAGTTCCTCGATTGTTTCTTTCCCGCTCCTCGCACCGTCAGCGACAACCTGAACTGCGCATGCTCCAGCTACAGACGGACTGTCCGAGGAGCTTCTGTAATGTGGAGCACATTCTCAACTGCAGTGCATGTTGGGTAATACATATGATATAAATTATGCTTTGCGAACTGATTATGACTGGTAACATCGGGCCAAGGTAACAAATGTATTAAATCAATTAATACAGCACCTAAATAGTATGGGCCTTCCATCACAGTTCTGTCCTGGGAGTGATTGGCAACAGTGACTACAGTGAGATGTGAACTCATTGGGGTCCCAACAGGTTTGGGTGAAAGAGCGATTTTTGTACTCATAGACCCAACAGTTAAATTGCCCCTCGCCAATAACAATGTGCTGAAATTGGATCAAATAGTCTGAGCTTTTAAAGTTGGAGCGTTAACCAGTGGGGAAACTGAGGAAATCCCTTTGCACATGTGAAGTGTGTGAGTGATCTCCCTCTGAACTGCACATTAGATTAACTAATGACTGACTCATATTTATTCTCATCCAGTGGAAACATCTTCCACTTGCCTATCATATCAAACCTTTTCATAATCTTACAGGATCAGGTCATCCTTCATTCCCTTTTCCAGAGAAAAGGTGATGCCCTGTCCAGTCTTTCTTGCCGGGTATAACCTGCCAGTTCAGGCATAATTTAAATATATTTGCCTGCATCTTCTCCAGTCCTTCTAGATCCAATTCAGGATGTGGAGACTTTACCTAATCTGAGCAGCAAACTCAAAGTTGCCCACAAATGCTTGGAAATTGCAGTACTTTTATCGTTTACCCATTAGCTGAATATAAGATGGGACAGACGAAGTAGATCCAATGAGTCTGTACCACTGTAGAGCATCTACAAACTTGCCTCTTCCCCTTACTGCTAAACCAGGTTAAAGTCCAACAGGTTTGTTTCAAATCACTAGCTTTCGGAGTGCAGCTCCTTCCTCAGGTGAATGAGCAGTGCTCTGAAAGCTAGTGTTTTGAAACAAATCTGTTGGACTTTAACCTGGTGTTGTAAGACTTCTTACTGTGCTCACCCCAGTCCAACGCCGGCATCTGCACATATTACTGCAAAACAGTTGACTTTTTCACTCTTAACCTCTCAGTGTAGACATTAAGAATGTGTCAGAGAAAGACTAGATTTCAGCTCGGTGACACGAGGCCAGACTAAAGTTTACTTCATTGGATTGTTGAGCTAATGACTCCATATTATAAGATGGATCAAAAAGACTGGAGAAGAAGCAGGAAAGTGTACCAGAATGATGCCTGAATGGCCAGGTTACACCCAGCAAGAAATACTGAGGCTCGATGAGCCATATCGTCTCCACCCACTTCCATTACTTGTGTTACTATGAACATCACTGTAAATCTTTCCATGCAGACACAACAGATGCAACAACCAACTTTTCATCTCCTTCATTCCCATATTCTTGGATTCCAAACACACTTTCCAGGTGCTACTCAGTATTGTGCTCACAATTTGGTCTCCCCTACACTGAGGAGATTAAATCTGGATTGGGTCACTGTGGAACATCACCATTCAGTTATCAAGTGTGATCCGGAGCTTCTGATTATTTAGGTTTAAATTCCTTGCCCAACATCCACTCTGTCCTCGGCCTCCTGCACCATTCCAATAAAGCTCAAAGGAAACCCAAGGAACTGATCAGGCAATTTGGGACCTTCCAGACACAACATTCAGTTCAATAATTTCAGATTACAATCTTCACTCCTATATTTTTAGACAGTAGGTAATGGTTCTGCCATTTATACCTCCCCTGGACCTGTCTTTTATTTATTCTCCTGTCCTATTAGTTTACCTACTTGTCTCATTGTCACCCAGTTTTGCTTTGAACTATTATCCTCTTTGTCATTTAAAAAAAGCATTAAAGTGCCCAATTCTTTATTTTCTAATTAAGGGACAATTTAGCATGGCCAATCCACCTACTCTGTACACCTTTGGGTTATGGGCGAAGATCCACGCGACAGTGACGTGGCTGCAAGGAGATCAGGGCTAGGATCAAAATATACAAGGATCTGTGTCCAATTGAAAGAAAAGGCAGATGGGCAAAGGGGGCGGGTTGCATTGTTAGTAAGGAATTAAGTAAATTGACCGCAAGGAGAGATATAGGATCTGAAGGCAGAGAATCTCTGTGGGTAGAGTTGAGGAATCGCAAAGGTTAAAAGACCCTGGTGGGAGTTATGTACAGGCCTCCGAGCAGCAGTCAGGATGTGGGACAGAAAACAAATCAGGAGATAGAGAAAGCATGTAAAAAAGGCAAGATCACAAAATTCATGGGGGACTTCAATCTGCAGGTGGGCTGGGAAAATCAGGTTGGTAGTGGATCCCAGGAAAAGTAATTTGTGGAATGTCTAAGAGATGTTTACTTGGAGCAGCTTTTAACAGAGCCTAATAGGGAACGGTGTAATGTGTGATGAGGCAGACTTGATTGAGGCACGATGGAAATTCATCCCAAGGAGGAACAAAGAATAAAGAAAAGTACAGCACAGGAACAGGCCCTTCGGCCCTCCAAGCCTGCGCCGACCATGCTGCCCGTCTAAACTAAAATCTTCCACACTTCCTGGGTCCGTATCCCTCTATTCCCATCCTATTCATGTATTTGTCAAGATGCACCTCAAACATCACTATTGTCCCTGTTTCCACCACCTCCTCCGGCAGCAAGTTCCAGGCACCCACTACTCTCTGTGTGAAAAACTTACCTCGTATATCTCCTCTAAACCTTGTCCCTTGCACCTTAAATCTGTGCCCCCTAGTGATTGAAAACATGCTAAAGGGAGGACAAGGCATTCATGGTTGACGAGGGAAGTCAAGGACAGCATAAAAGTAAAAGCATACAAAGTGGCGAGGATTAGTGGGAAGCCAGAGGATTGGGAATCCTTTAAAAGTGAGCAGAGGACAAATAAAAAAGCAATAAGGGGAGAGAAGATGAAATATGAATGCAAGCTACCTAGTAATATAAAAGAAGATAGGAAGAGATGTTTCAATATATAAATATATATATATATATCTTTCAATATTTAAAAGGTAAGACAGGCAAAAATAGACATTGGACCACTGGGAAATGTGGCAGGAAAAGTAATAATAGGACACAAAGAAATGGCAGAGGAACTGAATACTGTACTTTGCATCAGCCTTCACGGTAGAATACCCCAGTGGAATGCCAGAACTCCGGGAGAATCAGGGGGCAGAGGCGAGTACAGTGGCCATCACTAAGGAGAAGGTTCTGGGTAAACTGAAAGGTCTGAAGGTGGATAAATCACCCGGACCGGATGGACTACACCCCAGGGTTCTGAAAGAGATAGCTCAAGAGATTGTGGAGGCATTGGTGGTGATCTTTCAGGAATCACTGGAGGCAGGAAGGGTCCCAGAGGACTGGAAAGTGGCTAATGTAACACCGCTGTTTAAGAAGGGAAATTATAGGCCGGTTAGCCTGATTCGGTAATTGGTAATATTTTAGAGTCCATTATTAAAGATGAGATCGCAGCATACTTGAAAGTGTATAAAAAAGTAGGACTCAGTCAACACGGCTTTGTCAAAGGAAGGTCATGTCTGACAAATCTGTTAAGAGTTCTTTGAGGGGGTAACAAGGAAGTTAGATTTCCAAAATGCCTTTGACAAGATGTCGCACAGGAGACTGTTAAATAAGTTAAGAGCCCATGGTGTTAAGGGTAAGATCCTGACATGGACAGAGGATTGGCTGACTGGCAGAAGACAATGAGTGGGCATAAAGAGGTATTTTTCAGGATGGCAGCCAGTGACTGGTGTTGTGCCTCAGGGGTCTGTGCTGGGACCACAATTTTTTTACAATATACATTAATGAAATGGAAGAAGGAACTGAAGGCACTGTTGCTAAGTTTACAGATGATACAAAGATCTGTAGTGGGACAGATAGTATTGAGGAAGCAGGGGGGGGGGGCACAGAAAGACTTGGACAGGCTAGGAGAGTGGGCAATGAAGTGGCAGATGAAATACAATGTGGAAAAGCGTGAGGTTATGCACTTTGGAAGGAGGAATGGAGGCATAGACTATTTTCTAAATGTGGAAATGCTTAGGAAATCAGAAGCGCAAATGGACTTGGGAGTCCTTGTTCACGATTCTCTTAAGGTTAACGTGCAGGTTCAGTCAGCAGTTAGGAAGGCACATGCAATGGTAGCATTCATGTCGAGAGGGCTAGAATACAAGACCAGGGATGTACTTCTGAAGCTGTATAATGCTCTGGTCAGACCCTATATGGCGTGTTGTGAGCAGTTTTGGGCTCCGTATCTAAGGAAGGATGTGCTGGCCTTGGAAAGGGTCCAGAGGAGTTTCCCAAGAATGATCCCTGGAATGAAGAGCTTGTCGTATTAGGAACGGTTGATGATTCTGGGTCTATACTCATTGGAGTTTAGAAGGATGAGAGGGGGAGTCTTATTTTTTTAAAATATATTTAGAGTGCCCAATTCATTTTTTCAAAATCAGGGGCAATTCAGCATGACCAATGCATCTGCCCTGCACATCTCTGCGAAACCCACACAAACACAGGCTTGTGTCTGCTCTGCCATTCAATCATGGCTGATATTTTTTCCATCCCCTATTCTCCTGCCTTCTCCCCATAACCTGATTCCCTATTGATCAATAACATATCTATCTCTCTTAAAGACATGTCTAACAGTAAGAGAAAAGCAACTTACTGCGGATGCTTCAATCTGAAACAAAAACAGAAAACACAGGACAGTCTCAGCAGGTCTGACAGCCTCTGTGGAGCGAGATGGCAGCTGCCGTTTCCAGTCAAGTGGGTCTTTGTCAAAGCTGGAGAACTGGAAATACGGTCAGATTTATACTGAAGAGAAAGGGAAAATGCTGGGAAATCTCAGCAGGTCTGGCAGCATCTGTAGGAAGTCCAATCTATCTTTGTCAATGTCAAAGAGTCATTGGACACTAAACGTTCGCTCTTTTCTAGCCCTACAGTGCAGAAGGAGGCCATTTGGCCCATTGAGTCTGCACCGATCCACTTTAGCCCTCACATCCACCCTATCCCCGTAACCCAATAACCCCTAACCTTTTTGGTCACTTAGGGCAATTTATCATGGCCAATCCACCTAACCTGCACAAAGATGGACTGTGGGAGGAAACCGGAACACCTGGAGGAAACCCACGCAGACACGGGGAGAACGTGCAGATTCTGCAGTGACCCAGTGGAACCTGGGACCATGTCGCTGTGAAGCCACAGTGCTAATCACTTGTGCCACGGTGCTGCCCATGTCTGCCTACAGATGCTGTCAGAGCTCTTGAGATTTTCCAGCATTTTCTCTTTCATTTCAGATTCCACCATCCACAGTAATTCGCTTTTATTCAGATTTATACTGTTGGAGTGGAAAGAGGAAGGTGGAGAGGGGGGGGGGAGGGGGGGGGGGGGGCTGGGGAGTGGAACATTTGGGCTGGATAGAGGGCCGGCGATAGGTGAAGATTGACAAAGATGTTTTAGATGGAAAGACAAAGGGAATGCAAATGACGGTGATCAAGGCTAAAAAGGCTGCTAATAGTGGCACATTCAGATATTAGAATGTGTTAATGGCAGAACAAATGTAAGCAGCATGTCAAAGGACAGTAGGAATAGGGAGCAGATTGCTCAGGAGCTGTGGGTGGGGGGATGGGGGGCTGGGCAATGTTGAGGGAAAACAGATCAGTGGAAGGTGGTGATGGGGAGGAGGGATTTCACAGTCTGAAGCTGTTGAGCAGACTGTAAAATCCGCAAGGCTGTACCGTGTCTAATCGGAGGATGGGGTGCTGTTCCTTGGCGTTGTGCTGAGCTACATGGGAACATTGCAGCAGGCCAAGATCGGACATGTGGACATGAGAGCAGGACAGTGAATTGAAATAGCAAGCGACAGGAGAGTCTGCCACCAGTTTGTCGATGGAGCGAAGGTGTTTTGCAAAGTGGTCACCCAGTCGGCATTTAGTCTCTGCAATGCAGAGTAGATGGCGTTGGGATCAGCAAATGCAACAGGCCAGATTGAAGGATGTGTACTCAAAAGGACAGACTGTAACTGACTTAAAGGAAATGCCAGAGACTTAACTGAACCAACTTTTGGAAACACAAAGAGGTCAAATATAATTAACATATCATTCTTAAATCTCTGACCTGTGAAGATATTTGATTGTGTTTAAAAGCTGACTGTGGTCAATCTCACAATGAACACAAGGGAATTCATATTACCCAGTGACTCGATTTATTCTCTTTGTCAGTCATGTTTGTAATTCACTGTTGTATATTTCAGAATCTAGATTTCAAATCAGGACATAAATATCGAATGATATTAAGTTTGGAGTAATGAAACGTTTTGAAATGAATTTAGAGTACCCAATTAAGGGGCAATTTACGTGGCCAATCTACCTGCCCTGAACATTTTTTGGGTTGTGGGGGTGAAACCCACACAAACACGGGGAGAATGTGCAAACTCCACACGGACAGTGACCCAGAGCCGGGATCGAACCTGGGACCTCGACGCAGTGAGGCAGCAGTGCTAAGGGCAGCATGGTAGCATAGTGGTTAGCACAAATGCTTCACAGCTCCAGGGTCCCAGGTTCGAATCCCGGCTTGGGTCACTGTCTGTGTGGAGTCTGCACGTTCTCCCCGTGTGTGTGTGGGTTTCCTCCGGGTGCTCCGGTTTCCTCCCACAGTCCAAAGATGTGCAGGTTAGGTGAATTGGCCATGATAAATTGCCCTCAGGGTCCAAATTGACCTTAGTATTAGGTGGGGTTACTGGGTTATGGGGATAGGGTGGAGGTATGGGCTTGGGTAGGGTGCTCTTTCCAAGAGCTGGTGCAGACTCGATGGGCCAAATGGCTTCCTTCTGCACTGTAAATTCTATGAAATTAACTACTACGCCACATGCTGCCCTGATTAATGGAGCAGTACACGATTGAACAGAAAGTATTGCTGAACAAATGCTTTTACATTTTGAATTGCAGACTAAGTTCTGAATCTTAAATTGAGACATTTGCTGGGGTTTGATCCTGGCTCTGGGTCACTGTCCGTGTGGAGTTTGCACATTCTCCCTGTGTCTGCGTGGGTGTCGCCCCCACTACCCAAAGATGTGCAGATTAGATGGATTGGCACGCTAATTTGGTCCCTTAATTGGAAAAAAAGTAATTCGGTATTCCTAAATTTATTTTTATAAAGTCTGTCTTATTTAGAATATAGAACAGTACAGCACAGAACAGGCCCTTCGGCCCTCGATGTTGTGCCGAGCAACGATCACCCTACTCAAACCCACGTATCCACCTTATACCCGTAACCCAACAACCCCCCCCCCCCTAACCTTACTTTTTTTAGGACACTACGGGCAATTTAGCATGGCCAATCCACCTAACCCCGCACATCTTTGGACTGTGGGAGGAAACCGGAGCACCCGGAGGAAACCCACGCACACACGGGGAGGACGTGCAGACTCCGCACAGACAGTGACCCAGCTGGGAATCGAACCTGGGACCCTGGAGCTGTGAAGCATTTATGCTAACCACCATGCTACCGTGCTGCCCCATTTAGTGTGAGGAAAGTTTGCACAAACTAATTTTGAAACTGAATATTACCGGAATGTTCAGGACGCAATGAGAAGAAAAAAGATGTTCCCATTTTGACACAGTTCACATATTAGCAGTTTTTTCATGCACAACAGAATTTAATGGGTTTACAGATGCAGATGAACAAATTTAATCACCATTTCAAATATGTTTAAATGTACAATAAAAGCAACTTACTGTGGATGCTGGAATCTGAATCAGAAACACAAATACTGGACACTCTCAGCAGGGCTGGCAGCCTCTGTGGAGAGAGATGGCAGCTGCCGTTCCGAGTCTGCGTGACGCTTTGTCAAAGCTGGAGAACTGGAAATCGGGTCAGATTTATACTGTGGGGAGGGGGAGGGGAACATTGGGGCTGGATAGGGGGCCAGCGATAGGTGGAGAGTGACTAAGGTGTCTTGGAAGGAAAGACAAAGGGAATGCAAAAGGTGGTGATCAAGGCTAAGAAAGGTGCTGATGACGCATGAAGAGATGAGAATGTGTTAATGGCAGAACAAAGGTAAGCAGGGAGCCAAAGGACAGCAGGAACAGGGAGCAGATTGCTCAGGTGGGGGGAGGGGGGGGGGCAATGGTGAGGGAAATTTCCCTTATTCGAAACATTATTGACCTTACTCGTCTAATTTGCAGATGAGTTGTATCCTTGTTATTTTTTGTTCAATAGTTAAGCGAACGCATTATCTTACACCCACAAAGTTTCAAACGATACCCTGCAAAATACTCTGTGATGGAGACTGGCAGGAATCGCAGTCAGAGTTCACACCTGTTAATTCTGAATGCTTTTCTAATATGCTGTGATATTTGATGATTCTAATGTCGGATCGATTTCTCCGCCACTTGTCTCAGTTTCCAGCTGAATAGCACTCTGACAATAGAAGGTCCTTCAGTGCAATGAGGACGCACAGTTTACTATTCTCGGTCAGTGCGCCATGGAACACGCTGAGGTCAGGAACGAAGACACCGTAGTTATGTGATCCTTCTCGCTTTCGCGTTAGGATCACAAGGAGGGAGTGTAGCCACCGAAGTTACCCACTTCCCGACCCAAAATGGCGATTTACAAAGGTTGCAGGGAAAACTGGACAATTATAAAGAGACAAGCAGTTTGCAGAAGTTCATGTGTATTCTGGCTGCAAAGAAAGCAGACAGCACGGAAACCAGCAGTTTGCATATTAATGAAGCAATCCCCAGGAACAATGGATACAACGATTAGCTACAATTGGGACATTCTATGGCAGGTCAGACTTCCCGGCGTCAACGGGGTCTGAAACAAAAGGAAACAAACCAGTTAGGAAGAACCGCCCCGCGATCAAGGGGCAGCCTCAGTATTGGGGGATTCGTACCAATTGATTGGGATAAGACCCAATCGATTGCCAGTGAGTTAGGGGTCCGCCTAAAAGGGCGCGAAGCCCCTGGGACCTATAAAAGTCAGGTCCCAAGTCCAGCTCGCTCTCTTAGCCGGCCCTCCCAGCAGAACACCTTTGCAGCAGCTCTCTAAGAACTTGAACGTGAGAAGGAGAGGCCTGGCCAACAGCTACACCGACAAGTAAGTGTCCAACCAATGCTCGCTACGAGAATAGACACTCCTGACCCCTTAGCCCATACCAACTGGGAAGCCTGCAGTCTCAGGACAGAACAAGAGGCCATTGTTCCCTCATCCAGTGGGTTCCCTTATCAAAGATAAGTATTGGTTTATAGTGGTAGGAATAGTTTAGTCCGCTAGTATTAGTTGCATGAGTATCGATTTACTGTGTAAATAATAAATGTGTTTGATTGAACCTTACTAACTGGTGTATTGAGTCATTGATCTGAACTTGAACGTCGTGGCGGTATCATAAAGATACCTGGTGACTCTAGAGCTAAGGAATAAAACAGAGCCAATTGAGTGTAAAGCACACTCACCAGAACGAGCAACAGAACCCGCGCTGCTGGCCTGCCCTGGTCTGCTTTAAAAGCCAGCTAATTAGCCCTGTGTACTGCAGACTGGATATCGCTGCAGGCCTGTTGTGTTGTTGAGCTGTTCCTTTAGTTGGAGTGACGCATTGTAGAAACAACATTTCTGGGTTGGACAGTAGCACATTGGTTAGCACTGTTGCTTCACAGCACCAGGGTCCAAGATTTTCGTTCCCGCTTGGGTGACTGTATATACGGAGCCCTCCTGTGTCCTCTGCACGTCCTCGTTGTGTCTGCATGGGTTTCCTTCGGGTGCTTTGGTTTCCTCCCATGTCCAAAGATGTGCAGGTTAGGTGGATTGGTAAATGGACTGTAGTTGATCAACCGAAGGATTGGATTGGATTTGTTTATTGTCACGTGTACCGAGGTACAGTGAAAAATATTTTTCTGCAAGCAGCTCAACAGATCATTCAGTACATGGGAAGAAAAGGGAATTAAACAGGAGAACCCAAATGAATATGTTTCAGTCCTGAATGTGAGTTAACAGCAAAATGCAACCACTGTGGTTACTTGTGGCCTCGTTGGTGTCTCAGCACGAGGGATGAAGTGGTGAATCCCTTCCCACACTGGGAGCAGGTGAATGGTCTCTCTCCCGTGTGAACTCGCTGGTGTGTCTGCAGGTGGGATGAAGTGATGAATCTCTTCCCACACTTTGAGCAGGAGAATGGCCTCTCCCCAGTGTGACTTCGCTGATGTACAGTGAGGTTAGATGATTGTCTGAAGCCAGTCCCGCAGTAAGCGCACCTAAATGGTCTCTCATCAGTGTGAACACGTTGATGTTGCATCAGTTCCCCAGAACTTTTATAGCACTTCCTGCAGTCTGGACATTGAAATGGTCTCTCCCCAGTGTGAACCCGCCGGTGACTCAGCAGGTGGGATGACTGAGTGAATCCCTTCCCACACTTGGAGCAGGTGAATGGTCTTTCCCCGGTGTGACTGCGTCGATGAGTTTCCAGATGGGATGGGGAAGTGAATCCTTTCCCACAGTCCGCACATTTCCACGGTTTCTCCTCAGTGTGACTGCATTTGTGGCTTGTGAGGTCTGATGATTGACTGAATCCTCGTCCACACACACAACATGTGTACGGTTTCTCCTCACTGTGAACAATGCTTTTTCCTTCCATGTTTAAAGTACAATGATATTCAGGATATGATAAATTGAGGATTCTGTCAGACCCTGATGTGATGCTTGGTTTGAGTTTCCGGACTTTGAAGCCTCCTCCTCAAACACCCTGTGAAACTGATGTAAAAACAGAAAATAGGGAGTGAGAGAGAACCCACAAAACACAAAGGCAGGTTGCGAAATTGAGCTGAATGAATCTGGTCATTTGTGGGGCCGGCACTGGAAAAAAGTGACCATGAAAACTACTGGATTGTCACAAAAACCCAACTGGCCTCTTTGGGAGGAGTGAGAAAGAGGTGAAGACATATTAAGAGAGTAGTTGGCAAAGCAACCTCGATCTTGAGCTTCATAAAGAGTAATATTGATACTGCAACAGGGATTCTGGTGGCACAGTGATTAGCACTGCTGCCTCACAACGCCAGGGACCCGGGTTCAATTCCGGCCTTGGTGACTGTGTGGAGTTTTCACTTTCTCCCCGTGTATGTGTGGGTTTCTACCGGGTGCTCAGGTTTCCTCCCACAGTCTAAAGAAGGCCATGTTAGGTGGATTGACCTTGCTAAATTGTCCCTCAGTGTCCAGGGATGTGCAGGTTAGGTGGGGCTGTGGGGTTACAGGGACAGGGTAGTGGTGTAGGTCTAGACAGGCTGCCCGTCCAGAGAGTCGGTGTAGACTCGATGGGCTGAATGGCCTCCTTCTGCACTGTAGGAATTCTATGGTTCTAATTCTATTCAATGAATCTTTATAAAGCTCTGGTCACCACTTTTCAGGAAGGATAGAACATAGAACAGTACAGCACAGAACAGGCCCTTCGGCCCTCGATGTTGTGCCGAGCAATGATCACCCTACTCAAACCCACGTATCCACCCTATACCCGTAACCCAACAACCCCCCCCCTTAACCTTACTTTTTAGGACACCACGGGCAATTTAGCATGGCCAATCCACCTAACCCGCACATCTTTGGACTGTGGGAGGGAACCGGAGCACTCGGAGGAAACCCATGCAGACACGGGGAGGACGTGCAGACACCGCACAGACAGTGACCCAGACGGGAACCGAACCTGGGACCCTGGAGCTGTGAAGCATTTATGCTAACCACCATGCTACCGTGCTGTTCTTGGAGAAGGAGAAGGTGCAGAGCAGATTTACCAGAATGGATCCAGCAAAGGAGGTTGAGGGGAGATTTGACTCAGGGACACAAGATTATGTCAGATTTCCATCGGGTGGACAAAGAAACTCTGTTTCCATTCATTGATCGTACAAGCACTAGGTAGGCAGATTTAAAGTTTTGGGTAAAACCTGGATTAATCTATAGAAGAATCGAGAACGAGGGTATCATTGTTGCAAAATAAGGAGTCGCCCATTTCAGGTGGAGATGAGGATTTTTCTTCAAGAGGGTTGTAAAACTTTGGAACTCCCGTCCTTAAAAGGCAGTGGGAGCAGAGTCCTTGAATATTTTTGAGGCAGAGTTGGATAGATTCTTGATGAGCAAAGGGGTGAAAGGTCATCAGGGGTAGGCAGGAATGTGGAGTTGAGGTTAGAATGAGATCAGCCGCAATCTTATTGAATGCTGAGCAGGCTCGAAGGGCCGAGTGGCCTGTTCCTAGTTTGTTAGTAAAAAGTACAGGAGATATAAGAACATAAGAACTAGGAGCAGGAGTAGGCCATCTGGCCCCTCAAGCCTGATCCGCCATTCAATTAGATCATGGCTGATCTTTTGTGGACTCAGCTCCACTTTCTGGCCCGAACACCATAACCCTTAATCCCTTTATTCTTCAAAAAACTATCTATCTTTACCTTAAAAACATGTAATGAAGGAGCCTCAACTGCTTCACTGGGCAAGGAATTCCATAGATTCACAACCCTTTGGGTGAAGAAGTTCCTCCTAAACTCAGTCCTAAATCTACTTCCCCTTATTTTGAGGCTATGTCCCCTAGTTCTGCTGTCACCCGCCAGTGGAAACAACCTGCCCGCATCTATCCTATCTATTCCCTTCATAATTTTAAATGTTTCAATAAGATCCCCCCTCATCCTTCTAAATTCCAACGAGTACAGTCCCAGTCTACTCAACCTCTCCTCATAATCCAATCCCTTCAGCTCTGGGATTAACCTAGTGAATCTCCTCTGCACACCCTCCAGCGCCAGTACGTCCTTTCTCAAGTAAGGAGACCAAAACTGAACACAATACTCCAGGTGTGGCCGCACTAACACCTTATACAATTGCAACATAACCTCCCTAGTCTTAAACTCCATCCCTCTAGCAATGAAGGACAAAATTCCATTTGCCTTCTTTTTTTTTTTATAAATGTTTTTTTATTGAGTTTTCATATTTTATATATGACAAATTACAAGTTATTAGAGAGAGAGAAAAAAAAAGGAAAACACAAAAATTTAACATGAGTATTTACAGGTAAGCATCTTCATAACAATAATTGTGGCCGCCCCCTTTAGCCAGCATACATATTTTCCATTCCCCAATATGGCCGAGGCACATGTTTATAGGCATTTATTTATAGTTTGGTTTTGGGCCTTGGCTTGCCATCAAACCCCCATACCGAGCCCGTATCCCCCCCCCCCCCCCCCCCCCCGGCTACCTTCCCCCGATTCCCGCCATTTTCCCCTGGTTCTTGGCCACCCGACTATTCTTTCTCATGCACGTTGGCCACAAACAGGTCCCGGAACAGTTGCATGAATGGCTCCCACGTTCTGTGGAAGCCGTCGTCCGACCCTCGGATGGCGAATTTGATTTTCTCCATTTGGAGAGATCCATTTGCCTTCTTAATCACCTGTTGCACTTGTAAACCAACCTTCTGTGACTCATGCACTAGCACACCCAAGTCTCTCTGAACAGCGGCATGCTTTAATATTTTATTGTTTAAATAATAATCCCGTTTGCTGTTATTCCTACCAAAATGGATAACCTCACATTTGTCAACATTGTATTCCATCTGCCAGACCCGAGCCCATTCACTTAACCTATCCAAATCCCTCTGCAGACTTCCAGTATCCTCTGCACTTTTTGCTTTACCACTCATCTTAGTATCATCTGCAAACTTGGACACATTGCCCTTGGTCCCCAACTTCAAATCATCTATGTAAATTGTGAACAATTGTGGGCCCAACACGGATCCCTGAGGGACACCACTAGCTACTGATTGCCAACCAGAGAAACACCCATTTATCCCAACTCTTTGCTTTCTATTAATTAACCAATCCTCTATCCATGCTACTACTTTACCCTTAATGCCATGCATCTTTATCTTATGCAGCAACCTTTTGTGTGGCACCTTGTCAAAGGCTTTCTGGAAATGTGGATAGAGAAATGTGATATGGGATATGTTTTTACTCAGCGACCGGCAATGACCTGAAATTTGCTGCCTAGGAGGGAGTTTGAAAATAGATACATGAATCATTTGATTTCAAAAGGAAATTGGACAGACATCTGAGGGAAATAAACCTGCGAGGATACAGGGATGGAGCAGGAGAATGGGACTGACTGGATTGCTGCAGTGAGCTAGCATGGATTCAATGGGCCGAATACCATTCTCTGTGCCATCATGTCTCTGACTCTTTTGTGTAATCTAGTTTTGTAATTTGAGATGCACTCAGTTCAAGGGCAATTAGGGTGGGCAGTGAATGCTGGCCCAGCCAGCGACACCCACACCCCGTGAATGAATAGAAAAGAAAATCTGCCGTCTTTACCTGGTCTGGCTGACACGGTTCCAAACCACAGCAATCTACTGGGGAGATCGGAGGTAGACATTTTATACAGTGAGTGATAATGATCTGAACTCAATGCTTACACACAAAGGTCGATAATCTCCAGGTCCTGATAACCCGAATTTGATGTGAGGATTGGTTGTGGGTTTCCTGTCTGCGAATCCCTTTCTAAGCTCCTGTGAAAGAAGTTTACAAAGGCATCACTGTCAGTCCAGAAATGAAATTCAGGAAAGATAAACATTTCTCCTGGTTTGAATTTGCTGTGTGTAAATCCTCCCCTACTAATCCCCTGTAAAAGGAGTTTCCAAAATTAATCACCGTCAGTCCAGGATAGAAATTCACTACAATCTCCCCTCTTTTGCTGGGACAGACGATAATAGTGGAGATGGGGCCCAGAGGAGAAACAGGAAAGGATTCACTCACTTTGAGAGTAACAAATACAGTGTCTGTTCCAATAAGTCAGGCTGCAGTGTGGAGTGAACAGCATAGGATCCAATGTAGAATCATAGAATCCCGAGTGCTGAAGGAGGCCATTTGGCCCACCGACCCTCTGAAAGATCACCCTACCGTGGCCAATCGCCCACCCTAATCCCGTAAACCCACCCAGGGACAATTTAGCACAGCCAATCCACCTAACCGGCTCATCTTTGGACTGTGGGAGGAAATCTTCGCAGCCACGGGAAGAATGTGCAAACTCCACACAGACAGTGACCCAAGGTTGGAATCGAACCCAGGTACCTGGTGCTTGAGGCAACAGTGCTAACTACCGAGCCACCCCCATAACCCTGTCATGATTAGACTATAACCTGCCTCTTATTCCAATTCTGGTGTGTGTTACTCTGTTACTGTTATCATTAGACACTAATAGGAGGGCAAGCTGCAAGGTAGCAATGTTATTTTGAAGTTTCTGTGTTACAATGAGTGTCACTGGGAGATGTGATAAAATAGGAATGGAAACATCATGACAAAGGGTGGCACGGTGGCAGTTGTTAGCGCTGTCCGTTCCCTTACCAACCCTTACCAACTTTTACAGATGCACTATAGAGAGCATCCTCTCGGGCTGCATCACAGCCTGGTATGGCAACTGCTCGGCCCAGGACCGCAAGGAACTTCAGAGAGTCGTGAATACCGCCCAGTCCATCACACGAACCTGCCTCCCATCCATTGATTCCATCTACACCTCCCGCTGCCGGGGGAAAGCAGGCAGCATAATCAAGGATCCCTCCCACCCGGCTTACTCACTTTTCCAACTTCTTCCATCGGGCAGGAGATTCAGAAGTCTGAGAACACGGACGAACAGACTCAAAAACAGCTTCTTCCCCACTGTCACCAGACTCCTAAATGACCCTTTTATGGACTGTCCTCATTAACACTACACCCTGTCTGCTTCATCCGATGCCAATGCTTATGTAGTTACATTGTATATCTTGTGTTGCCCTATTATGTATTCTCATGTATTTTCTTGAATTCTGTTCAATTCCCTTTTCTTCCCATGTACTGAATGATCTGTTGAGCTGCTTGCAGAAAAATACTTTTCACTGTACCTCGGTACACGTGACAATAAACAAATCCAAATCCAAATCCAAATGCTGCCTCACGGTGCTGAGTACCCAGGTTCGATCCCGGCCCCGGGTCACTGCCGTGTGAAGTTTGCACATTCTCCCCGTGTCTCCGTGGGTCTCACCCCCACAACCCAAAGATGTGCAGACTCGGTGGATTGGCCACTCTTTTGACGTCCACCAACAAAATAGAACAAAGGAAACAAACTTAGGGACAAAGCAAAAAGGGCCGCTCCAGTTAGAGGCACCGCCCGAACGTAACAGAGATCAGCAGAAACTTAAAAACATCTAATGGGAGTGTATTTAAAGGGGGTCAATAAAGCACCCCAACCCCTGCGGTGCCCACCGGGCATGGAAGGCTTTGATGGTGCCCATGGACACCGCATGCTCCCTTTCTAGGGACACCCAGCTGCGAGTGTAGCTGCGGAAAAGGGGCAAACAGTCTGGTTGGATGACCCCCTCAGTCGCCTGCTGCCTCGACCTATAAATGACGCGCTTCACCAGGCCCAGAGCAGGTTCACAAGGAGGTAAGTGGAGCTGGTTCGCGAGGTCTTCGGCCCAAGTCAGACTCAGCAAAAACACAGCCCGTGCTCCCACCCTGGAACGACCACCCAGTGGAATCCACCTCCTCCCTGCTGGTGTGTGGTGTCTTCAGTTCGGGAGGGGGCTCAGCAAACACACTGTCCACTCGATCCCCCTGACCTGGAACAAGCACACGGATTGAATAAGGAAGGTTTTGTCCTTGCTGAAGGCAGATGTTATCAGTTGGGAGCACTGGGCCGGGCCCTCAACCCCAACAAACAAGCAGTCCAAAGGGCTTTACTCCCATCTTGTTTTTGAAGTTGCCTCCTTGTTGTTGTCATTCTCTCCCCTCTCCTTCCTCCAGGCAGCTCAGCAGCAACCAGCACCAGAAACAGGCAGCAAATTGAGCAACAGCAGCAACAACAGAGAACGAGAGACAACAGCAACAGAGAAAGAAAGGGAGCAGCAACAGCAGCAGCCACTCTCCACAACAGCAACATCCTCACAACACCAAAGTCTGCACTGGGAGTGCCAGCTTCGGATTGGCCATGCTAAATTGCCCCTTAATTGGAAACAAATAATTGGGTACTCTGAATTCATAATAAAAAATAATAATAATACTCACCTCTTGTCACAATTTTGGTGTTTTCAAGTTTACAATCTGCTGCAACCTTCGGCTGGAAAGATATCAGAAGCTTTGGAAGCACCTGTAAAAAGAAATTACACTGGTCAGAAATGTTAGTCGAGGTTAGAAATTAAGATCAGACAAACCTTTATCTTGGTTTAAGTTTGCTGGGCGTAAATCCTCCCCTTCTAACCCCCGGTAAAAGGAGTTTCCAAAATCCATCAATCTTCAAGTCCAGGATAGAAGGTCCAAACATTCCTTCCCCTTGTTGCCAGTCCCAAGATTACTTAATGAGGGTTTTACTTGCTTTGGAGGCAGTTCAGTGAAGTTTCACTAGTCTGATTCCTGGGATGCGAGACTTTGTTTTATGGAGCAAGATTGAGCCTGTTTGATCTGTACCCGATGGAGTTTAGAAGAATGAGAGGTGATCTTATTGAAACATCGAAGATTCTGAGGGGTTTTGATAAAAGAATATTTTCCCACGTGGGGTTCAAGAACTAAGGAGGACAGTTTAAAGATAAGAGTTCTCCAATGTGACACTGAGGTAAGGAGAAATGTCTTCCCTCAGAGGATCATCAGTATGTGGATAAAAGTAAATTGCTGCGGATGCTGGAATCTGGAACAAAAACAGAAAATACTGGACACTCTCAGCAGGTCTGACAGTATCTGTGGGGAGAAAGGGAAGCTAACATTTTGAGTCTGGATGACTCTTTGTCAAAGCTGAGTTTGTGGAATCCTGTTTTCCAGAGAGTAGTGTCGCTGGGTCACTGAATATACTCAAAGCTGAGTTAGTCTTTTTTTATCTACTGGGGAGTCAAAGATTTTTGGGGGAAGGCAGGAAAATGTGATTAAGGGCACATTCGGATCAGCCATGCCTTTATTGACTGGCAGAGCAGGGTCAATAGGCCGCATGGCCTCCTCCTGCTACTAATTCTGATGTTATTATTCTTCTGTTCTTCGGATTGCCACACACACAGGACAGCAGCACCGTTCCCCTGTGGAGGGGCCTGTCAATCATCGACACAATGATTTTATCTCCTGGTCACCGGGATCCTGAAGCACCGCCTCTGTTACGTCATCAGGATGGCGCCTCAGCCGCGCCGCTAAACAAAGATGGCGGCCGTGGAGCTGGGCCTGATACTGGATACAAGCTCCGCAGCTGCAAACGCGGGATTTGCAGGGTCTTAAACCGACCCTGTGAGCAGCAGGGGGTGTTTATGAAGCCGTAACTCCCTCCCCACCCCGACTCCCGGCTCCATTCCTCCCTCCGCCTCACCGACTCTCACCGCCCCAAACAACCGCTCCCGCACTCGCAGACCTCCCAGCAAAGTGATACTGCGCATGCTCCAGATACAGCCCAGCATTGCGTCTGCGCGGTGGGCGACGTGGAGTGAATACGGCACATTCACAGCAACAGGGAATGCTGGGTAATAACCGCACCATTGAAACGGTAAATACAAAATAACTTGGTGACCAATTGCGAAAATAATCAAACAAATTATTGTCAATGGGTATTCTGCTATTCTCCATTTCTCAAAATTATTGAATGCTGCTCTCCTGTGGAACAATGAAGAACTTAAATGTTTTTATCCCCAATGGGTCCTTTCTCTCTCCTCCCCAGAAAATGCAAACTCTTGCTGGGTTCAATTCCAGAATCTGTAATTCCTCCATCTTCTTCCCTCTTGCTCGTCAGACTGAATGTTCAGTGTTTTCTCGAATGATCCAGCACAGATGGAAGTCACTCGGCATGTCATGTCTGTAATGACTTTGTACAAGAGCTACCACTTTTCCTGGTTAAATTCAATTTGCCACTGTTGTGCCCCCAGATGACCAGCCCATCTGTATCATTCCGTGATTTAAGGCTTTTCTCCTCGCTAGTTAACGAACCAACAATTTTCCATCTGCAAAAGTATTGATCATGCCTCCTACCTTCACGTATTTCCAATCCTCGATTTTATATATAATTACTATTGGTAGCTGAGGATGCACCAGGATCTCCATCAGCACCTGAACCTACGATTTCTTCCTGTGAGACAATCGAGAGCTTTAATCACCCTGGGGAAACAATGCTGAGAAAGCTGATGGTCTGGGCAAGGCTAACAACTGGGTGCTGCCATGCATGTCTCTGAATTTACTCCACTCCTGTTCATTCTCCACTTATGTAATAAGCATTGATCGTAATTACTGGGTAGAGGTTGCTGCCAATTGGTCACTATCGTGACAATGTGCGCATCAAACAGCATCATTAGGGCAGCGCAGTCGCACAGTGGTTAGCACTGTTGCTTTACAACGCCAGAGTCCCGGGTTCGATTCCGCTTGGGTCACTGCCTGTGCAGTCTGCCATCACAAAAACCAATATAAATCTTAAAGATTAAACTCCAGCCAGTTAATGTTAGGTGGAAAGTAAATAATAATAATCTTTATTGTCACACAGTGTAGCCACCTAAGATGGACACTGGGCTAACAAAATGGAGAAAACAGTTTAGCCAGGACAAGCAGTCTGCAAAAGCTAATTAGCATTCTGCACGTAGCAAAACTAGTTTATGGCCAGGTGGAAGATCTCAACCAAAGGTGTAAATAGCAAAACGCTTTGCATAGTAATGAGGCAATCCAGATCTGGGCCCACACAATAGAAACATTTGAGTTTGAATGGATACTTTGAGTGGACGCCCAGACGAAACGGCACCAGAAGTATCCATCACAAAAGACCCTAGAGACCGCCCCATCCATCGAGAAGAGACCCTCAGATTGGGGGGTTTGTAAGACATCGATTGGGAAATGATCCAATCGAGACATAGCAGGTAAAGGCCCGCCCCGAAAAGACACGGACATTGGGGGCCCTATAAAGATAGACCCCGCACATGGTTCTGTCTGTTTTGCTCCGGCTCCGCTGTTGACTCCGGCTTGGACTGCTGTTTTGACTTCGACCCAGATCTGCTGTTGTATCCTGACTCCGACTCCAGCCGTTGATCCTGTCTTCCATCACCAGCCGTTGAGCACCAGCCATCGTTCAGTAAGTGCCAAAACGACGCTCGCTACGTGAACCCAGCCTTGCCTATACATTAATCAACTAGTAACGAACAGAAGGTGCAGCCCAGAAAGGAACAAAGGCCTTGTCCCCTGACCTTGCTGGTTCCCACTTAGATAAGTATTTAGTCGTTTAATAGTAGAAATAGGTATTAGTCTTTAGCGTGTGCATGTGTATTTATTATATTTGTATAATAAATATTGATCGTTGGAACTTACTAATCGGTGTATAGTTTTATTACTTTGAACCTGACCTTGAGATACTTGTGAGGTGTCTATATACGGCACCTGGCGACTCCGAGCTGAAATTACACACACAGAGCTGTAGCAGTGTTAAGCACACGGCCTTTAAACGGAGGCGTGTTAATACACTCCAATAAACGCGTAATACACTCAAGTAAAACGTGCAACAGTGGCTTACATTAACACTGCAATGAAGTTACTGTGAAATGCCCATCGCCGCCACATTTTGGCTGTTCGGGTACAGAGGGAGCTTTGCGCAGGTGAAGGAGACACATCCTGAGTGAGTGAGACACATCCAGAGTGGGAATTGGAACTTGGTAATTTGCTGCAGTGAGCTAATTTGGTACAGAGTGGTAGAAGGTCCTTTTTACCTCCTGTTTTGTTCTCTCTCTTGCTTCTGGCCTGCAACTTTTAATTTGCAGGGAGAGAACCAGAGAGCATCTGAGAACCTGGGAAGGTAAGTGATTTTTATTCATTTTTATTTCTATTACCATTTCAAATTGTGTGTGGGGGGAACTGAAGTGACATCACAGTAAAGCTGTGACCCGATTGGCTGATTGGGAATCTACACTCAATTTAAAAATTAAGCATTGTTAAACTAGTTAAACATAATTACTTAATGACTTAATTATAGTTTAAAGGAGTATCTAAGCCAGAGATCGAAGAGTACTGTATTTAGCATTAAGATTTATAGTAGAAATCTAGTGCAAGGAAACATATAGTGAACAGTCACTTTAATTTTTTAAAAATTTAATTGACTAATTAATTGACGCAATGTCAATTAGAGGGGTGCAGTACTTGGACTGTGAGATGTGGCAGGTCCGGGAGGCATCCAGCGTCCCGGATGGCTTTATCTGCAGAAAGTGCACCCAACTAGAGCTCCTCACAGACCGAATGGTTCAGTTGGAGCAGCAGTTGGATGCACTTAGGAGCATGCAGGTGGCGGAAAGCGTCATAGATAGCAGTTATATAAATGTGGTCACACCCAGGGTGCAGGCAGAGAAATGGGTGAGCACCAGAAAGAGCAGGCAGTCAGTGCAGGAATCCCCTGTGGTTGTCCCCCTCTCGAACAGGTCTCCCCCTTTGGATACTGTCAGGAGGGATAGCCGATCAGACGAAAACAGCAGCAGCCAGAGCAGTGGCACCACGGCTGGCTCTGATGTTCAGCAGGGATGGTCAAAGGCGCAGAAGAGCAATAGTCATAGGGGACTCTATAGTTAGGGGCACAGATAGGCACTTCTGTGGACGTGAAAGAGACTCCAGGATGGTATGTTGCCTCCCTGGTGCCAGGTTCCAGAATGTCTCCGAACGGGTAGCGGGCATCCTGAAGGGGAAGGGCAAACAGGCAGAGGTCATTGTAAATATTGGTACTAACAACATAGGCAGGAAGGGGCATGGGGTCCTGCAGCAGGAGTTCAGTGAGCTAGGCAGAAAGTTAAAAGACAGGACCTCTAGGGTTGTAATCTCGGGATTACACCCTGTGCCACGTGCCAGTGAGGCTAGAAATAGGAAGATAGAGCAGCTAAACACGTGGCTAAACAGCTGGTGTAGGAGGGAGGGTTTCCGTTATCTGGACAACTGGGAGCTATTCTGGGGCAGTTGTGACCTGTATAAGAAGGACGGGTTGCATCTAAACCGGAGAGGCATAAATATCAAGGCCGTGAGGTTTGCTAGTGTCACACGGGAGGGTTTAAACTAGTATGGCAAGGGGGTGGGAACTGGAGCAATAGGTCAGAAGGTGAAAGTATTGAGGGAGAACTAGGGAATAGGGCCAGTATGGCTCTGAGGAGGAGCAGATAGGGAGATGTTGCTGAAAATAGCGGGTCTGGTGGCCTGAAGTGCATATGTTTTAATGCAAGAAGTATTATGGGTAAGGCAGAAGAACTTAGAGTTTGGATTATTAATTGGAACTGTGATGTTTGTGCCATTACGGAGACCTGGTTGAGGGAAGGACAGGATTGGCAGCTAAGCGTTCCAGGATTTAGATGTTTCAGGCAGGATAGAGGGGGATGTAAAAGGGGTGGTGGAGTTGCGCTACTGGTAAGGGAGAATATCACAGCTGTACTATGGGAGGACACCTCAGAGTGCAGCGAGGCAAAATGGGTAGAGAACAGGAACAAGAAGGGTGCAGTCACAATGTTGGGGGTACTTGACAGGCCTCCCAACAGCCAGTGGGAGATAGAGGAGCAAATAAGTAGACAGATTTTGGAAACGAGTAAAAACAACAGGGTTGTTGTGATGGGAGACTTCAACTTCCCCAATATTGACTGGGACTCACTTAGTGCTAGGGGCTTAGATGGGGCAGAGTTTGTAAGGAGCATCCAGGAGGGCTTCTTAAAACAATATGTAGACAGTCCAACTAGGAAAGGGGCTACACTGGACCTGGTATTGGGGAATGAGTCCGGCCAGGTGGTAGAAGTTTCAGTAGGGGAGCATTTCAGGACCAGTGACCACAATTCAGTAAGTTTTAAAGTGCTGGTGGACAAGGATAAGAGTGGTCATGGGGTGAATGTGCTAAATTGGGGGAAGGCTAATTATAACAATATTAGGCGGGAACTGAAGAACCGAGATTGGGGGCTGCTGTCTGAGGGTAAATCAACATCTGACATGTGGGAGGCTTTCAACTGAAAGTTGAAAGCAATCCAGGACCGGCATGTTCCTGTGCGGAAGAAGGATAAATATGGCAAATTTCTGGAACCTTGGATAACGAGAGATATTGTAGGCCTCGTCAAAAAGAAAAAGGAGGCATTTGTCAGGGCTAGAAAGCTGGTAACAGACGAATCCTGTGTGGAATATAAGGAAAGTAGGAAGGAACCTAAGCAAGGAGTTAGGAGGGCTAGAAGGGGTCATGAAAAGTCATTGGCAAATGGAGTAAAATCAAATCCCAAGCCTTTTTACACGTACATAAAAAGCAAGAGGGTAGCCAGGGAAAGGGTTGGCCCACTGAAGGATCGGCAAGGGAATCTATGTGTGGAGCCTGAGGAAATAGGCCAGGTACTAAATGAATACTTTGCATCAGTATTCACCAATGAGAACGAATTGGTGGATGTTGAGTCTGGAAAAGGGTTTGTAGATAGCCTGGGTCACATTGAGATCCAAAAAGACGAAGTGCTGGGCGTCTTGAAAAATATTAAGGTAGATAAGTCCCCAGGTCCGGATGGGATCTACCCCAGAATACTGAAGGAGGCTCGAGAGGAAATTGCTGAGGCCTTGACAGAAATCTTTGGATCCTCACTGTCTTCAGGTGATGTCTCGGAGGACTGGAGAATAGCCAATGTTGTTCCTTTGTTTAAGAAAAATAGCAAGGATAACCCAGGGAACTACTGGCCAGTGAGCCTTACGTCAGTGGTAGGGAAATTACTGGAGAGAATTCTTCAAGACAGGATCTACTCCCATTTGGAAGCAAATGGACGTATTAGTGAGAGGCAGCATGGTTTTGTGAAGGGGAGGTTGTGTCTCACGAACTTGATAGAGTTTTTCGAAGAGGTCACAAAGATGTTTGATGCAGGTAGGGCAGTGGATGTTGTCTATATGGACTTCAGTAAGGCCTTTGACAAGGACCCTCATGGTAGATTGGTACAAAAGGTGAAGTCACACAGGATCAGGGGAGAGCTGGCAAGGTGGATTCAGAACTGGCTAGGTCATAGAAGGCAGTGTAGCAATGGAAGGGTGCTTTTCTAATTGGAGGGCTGTGACTAGTGATCAGTTATCAGTGCTGGGAGCTTTGCTGTTCGTAGTATATATAAATGATCTGGAGGACTTCCGGTGGCGGCGATGTTCGAGTGAGCCGCACATTCGGCGGGTTCTCACTCCGGCGGGGCTTAACAGCTGATTCCCCGCGATGGCGGGACCACGGGGGCGGCAAAAAGGCTGCCGTGAAAGAAGAGGAGAGCGGGCTGCAGCTGATGGAATCGTGGGAGGCCAGCAGGTAGAGGAAGAAAGAGAGAGAGAGAGACGGAGGCAAGGAGGAAACTGACCTGAAGGGTAAGATGGCGGATCCACGGACCATCCTTCCTCCAGGACAAAGAAAAAAAGTTTGGAGTTGCTGAGGAGGGACAGCTTGGACCCACTTCAGATGCCCAGAAGGTAAGATTTAAGGAGCTGGGCGAAGGAAGGCGGCAGCGAAGGTGCTGAGGAGCAGGCTGCGGCACATGGAACAGCGGGATTCCAGAAGGCAGAAGAAGAAGGAGAAAAAGGGACAGAGACAAGGACCTGAAGAAAATTACCTGGGACCTAAGATGGCAGACACACGGACCCCGGACTCAGCAATCCAACTGGCGCTGGATAACATGCTCCAGGTAATGAAGTCCAGTTTTGAAGCGCTGAAGCGGGACAGCTTGGACCCAATCCAGAAAGTAGTGGATCAGCTGAACCAGAGGCTGGACGCCCAGGATGTTAAAGTTAAGGAGCTGGGAGAGGCGGTGGAGGAGCAGGCGGATGCGCAAACGGTTGCAGCGCTAGAAGTTGACGGCCTGAAAGAGCGGCAGAGAAGACTGCTGGACAGAGTGGAAGAGCTGGAGAATAGAGTCCGCAGGAACAATCTGAGGATGGTTGGCCTCGGCGGAGGGAGCTGATGCTGCAGCGTTTGTAGCAGACCTGCTGAAGCAGCTGATGGGGGCCGAAGCCTTTCCGCGACCGCTGGAGCTGGAGGGGGCACACAGAGTGCAGGCAAGGCAGGGGCGGCCGGGCGGACCCTCCCCGCCCGATGGTGATTAGGTTCCACAGGTTCGTGGACAAGGAGCGGGTGCTGCAGTGGGCAAAGAGCGCCAGGAGCAGCACGTGGAACAACAGTGTTCTCCGCATTTATCAGGGCCTAAGCCAGGAGGTGGCTCGGCGGCGAGCAGCCTTTAAGAATGTCAAGGAGGTGCTGTTCAAGAAGCACGTGAAGTTTGGTCTGCTATTCCCAGCTCGGCTATGGGTCACGCACCAGGGTCAACACCACTACTTCTCCGAGCCCGAAGAAGCGATGGATTTTGCGAGGGACCTGGGGCTGGTCCCGGAAGGAGGCCCCAAGGACGCGAGTTAGGGCCCGAGGATTTCTGTGGGAAGGAACGCCGAATGTGCCTGGACTGCTGCTCAACGGTTTGCTGGGCCAAAGGGGCCAAGCGGAACATTTGAGACTCTTTCCTTTGTTCATGGACATTTATGTGCTTTTTCTCTTTTTTCTGTGTTTTTTTTTTCTTTTTTTTTCCTGTTTGGGCTGGTTTGTGCTTTTTGTGCAGCTCGCGGAAGACACTGGAGCCGGCTTGCCCCAGTGGGTGGGGAGGAGGACGGGGAAACAATGGGAATGAGACAGGAAGGCGCCGGAGTGTTGAATCACCGGGCTAGCAGATTGGCTAGTCAAGGAAGTCAGATGGGGGGGGGGGGGGAAGTTACAGCCAGTAGATGGCAGGGGTGGGGGTATCGGGGGATGGAGTTAGGGGAGGGGGGGGGGTTGTTCTGCTGACGGGAGAGGGACTTGAAATAGGCACTGGAAAGGAGGTCGAGGGTGGAGGCAGCCAAAGGGCGGGCCAGGAATGGCGCGACGCACGGGTCAGGGGCCGGCCCGAGAAAGGCTATGGCTGACCGGCGGGGTGGGGGGGGGGGGGTGGGATGTGCCCCCCGACCAGGCTGATCACCTGGAACGTCAAGGGACTGAACGGGCCGGTTAAGAGGGCGCGGGTGTTCGCGCACTTGCGGGCCCTGAGGGCGGACGTAATTATGTTGCAGGAGACACATCTGAAAGTGTCAGACCAGACCAGGCTAAGGAAGGGCTGGATTAGCCAGGTCTTCCACTCGGACTTGGACTCGAAGTCCAGAGGGGTGGCAATCATGATCAACAAGCGCGTGCAATTTGAGGCAGAGGGCATATCCGCAGACAGGGGGGGCAGATACCTGATGGTACGGGGCAGACTGGAGGGGAGAAGAGTGGTGCTGGTGAATATATATGCCCCGAACTGGGATGACGTGGACTTCATTAAAAGAGTGCTGGGGAAGATCCCGGACTTGGATTCTCGCAGGCTAATAATGGGAGGGGACTTTAACATGGTCCTTGACCCGACTTTGGATCGGTCGTGTCCCAGAACGGGTAGACTCTCAGCAATGGCAAGGGAGCTGAAAGGGTTTATGGAGCAAATGGGGGCAGTGGACCCCTGGAGAGATGGACAGCCAACAGGAAGGGGCTACTCATTTTACTCGCACGTCCATAAAGTATATTCCAGGATAGATTTCTTTGTACTAAGCAGGGACTGTATGGGGGAGGTAAAGAACACGGAATACTCAGCAATTACCATTTCAGACCATGCCCCGCATTGGGTGGACCAGCAGTTCGGGGGAGGGAGCTATCAACGCCCGCAATGGAGGCTAGATGTGGGACTGCTGTTGGAGGAGGGGATCTGCGAGAGGCTTCGGAAATGTATAAAAAATTACCTGCAGGTGAATGACACTGAGGAGGTCTCAGCGGCGACCGTGTGGGAGGCGCTAAAGGCAGTAGTGCGGGGGGAGCTGATTTCAATTGGGGCCCACAGAGCCAAGGCAGACCAGGCAGAGATGGATAGGTTGGTCAGGGAAATGGTTCGGATAGAGGAAGAGCACGCGGAGTCCCCAGGGGAGGTTTTACTCAGGGAGAGGCAGAGACTACAGGCGGAACTGGGGGCACTATCCACGAGCAGGGCCGTGGAACAGCTTAGGAAGGCGAGGGGAGTGGTGTACGAACATGGGGAAAAGGATAGCAGACTGTTAGCGCAGCAACTCAAGAGGAGGGAGGCGGCCAGGGAAATAGGTAGAGTGAGGGACGAGGGGGGGCGCAAAGTGGAGGATCCGGCAGAATTGAATAGGGTATTCCGGGACTTCTATTATAAGCTGTATACTTCGGAGCCGCCGGAAGAACCGGAGGGGATGAAAAGGTTTCTGGACGGGTTAACATTCCCAACAGTTGGGGGGGGGGGGGCGAGTGGAAGAGCTGGGGGCCCCGATTAGAGTAGAGGAGGTATTGGGGGGGCCTAAAGGCCATGCAGTCGGGGAAGTCCCCGGGGCCGGATGGATACCCAGTAGAGTTTTATAGGAAGTTCTCTGAGCTGGTGGGCCCGGTCTTGGTGAGGGTTTTCAATGAGGCAAGGGACAGAGGGACCCTGCCGCCGACAATGTCACAAGCCACCATATCTCTGATATTGAAGCGGGGTAAAGACCCGGAGGTGTGCGGGTCCTACAGGCCAATCTCCCTGATTAATGTAGACGCCAAGCTCCTGGCAAAGGTACTGGCGAGTAGAATGGAGGACTGTGTACCGGAGGTGATTGGGGAGGATCAAACGGGGTTTGTGAAAGGTAGGCAGCTGGCGGCCAATCTGAGGAGATTGCTCAATGTGATAATGATGCCCCCGGTGGGTAGAGAGGTGGAGGTAGTGGTGGCAATGGACGCCGAGAAGGCCTTTGACCGGGTGGAGTGGGACTATCTATGGGAGGTGCTCGGACGGTTTGGGTTCGGGGAGGGATTGGTATTGGATCAAATTATTATATCAGGCCCCGAGGGCCAGCGTCAGGACCAACAGAGAAGTGTCGGAGTACTTTAGGTTGTACCGAGGGACCAGACAGGGCTGCCCGCTCTCCCCGCTGCTGTTTGCGCTGGCCATAGAACCGCTGGCGATTGCGCTGAGAGCCGCAGAGGGTTGGAAGGGGATGGTGAGGGGCGGGGTTGAACACAGGGTTTCTCTTTATGCAGACGACCTGCTCCTGTACGTGTCGGACCCAGTGGCCGGGATGGGAACTATACTGGGAATGCTGAGGGAGTTCGGCCAGTTCTCAGGATACAAATTAAATACGGTCAAGAGTGAAATGTTTGTGGTTCAGGCAAGGGGCCAGGAGAACAGATTGAGAGGGCTACCGTTTAGGCTAGTTGAGGAAAATTTCCGGTATTTGGGAATCCAGGTGGCACGAGACTGGGGCACGCTGCATAAGTTAAATTTGGCCAGGGTGGTGGAGCAAATGAAGGGAGAGTTTCGGAGATGGGATGCACTCCCGCTGTCACTGGCAGGGAGGGTGCAGACTGTAAAGATGACAATCCTCCCTCGATTTTTGTTTATTTTTCAGTGCCTCCCGATCTTTATCCCACAGTCCTTCTTCAAAAGAGTTAACGGGCTGATCATGAGCTTTGTCTGGGCGGGAAAGTCTCCGCGGGTGAAGAAGGCGATGTTGGAGAGGAACCGCAGCGAGGGAGGGCTGGCTTTGCCGAGTCTGGTCAATTATTACTGGGCGGCCAACATCGCTATGATAAGGAAGTGGATGGTGGGTACGGGGTCTATTTGGGAGCGGGTGGAGGCAGCTTCGTGCAGGGGCTCCAGTTTGGAAGCCCTGGTCACGGCTCCTCTACCGCTGCCGCCGGCCAAGTACACCACCAGCCCGGTAGTGGTGGCGACCCTGCGGATATGGGGCCAGTGGAGGAGGCATGTGGGGGAGATGGGGGCGTCTGTCTGGGCGCCAATCTGCGACAACCATCGGTTTGCCCCCGGCAGAATGGCTGGGGGGTTCCGAGTATGGCGGCGAGCAGGGGCGGGAAGGGTGGGTGATATGTTCCTGGAAGGGAGCTTCGCGAGTTTGAGGAGCTTGGAGGAGAAATTTGGGTTGGTAAGGGGAAATGATTTTAGATACCTACAGTTGCGGGACTTTATTCGTAGACAGGTCCCACCTTTCCCGCGCCTCCCGCCAATGGGGATCCTAGACAGAATAGTCTCTGGGAGGGACGAAGGGGAGGGTAGAGTCTCGGGTATTTATAAGGTGCTCATGAGGGAGGAAGGGTCCCAGACAGAGGAACTGAAACTTAAATGAGAGAAGGTGATAGGCGGGGAAATGGAGGATGGGCTGTGGGCAGAGGCCCTGAGTAGGGTAAACTCGACCGCGACATGTGCTAGGCTCGGGCTGATCCAATTTAAGGTCGTTCACCGGGCCCATATGACGGTGGCTCGGATGAGCAAATTTTTCGGGATAGAGGACAAATGCGCTAGGTGCGCGAGAGGACCAGCGAACCATGTTCACATGTTCTGGGCATGCCCTAAGCTGAGGGGGTACTGGGAGGGATTTGCGGGTGTCATGTCCCAGGTGCTAAAAACAAGGGTGGTGATGAGTCCAGGGGTGGCAATTTTTGGGGTTTCGGAGGACCCGGGGGTCCAGGAGGAGAAAGAGGCCGATGTGTTGGCCTTTGCTTCCCTAATAGCCCGGCGACGAATATTATTGGTGTGGAGGGACTCAAAGCCCCCGAAGACTGAGTTGTGGCTTGCGGACATGTCGAGTTTCCTGGGGATGGAAAAAATTAAGTTCGCCTTGAGGGGATCTGTGCAGGGGTTCACCCGGAGGTGGCAACCATTTATTGACTTCTTTGCGGGAGAGTGAGCGTCAGCAGGGGGGTGGGGGGGAGGGGGGGGGGGGTAGAGTAGAGTAGGAGGGAAAATATGGTGGGTAGTACCGGTGGGAGAGGAGCGGGCTTGTGCAATATGTTACGGTGGAAGTATTGAAAGTACGTGGATGTTTGCACATTTTTGCCTTTTTTGCTTCCTTTCTGATGATGTCTGTAACTGTTTATAAAGCCAAAACCTACCTCAATAAAATTGTTTATTAAAAAAAAAATACAATCCAGCAGTATTCCGGAATAAATCGAGAATTGCTGTTTCACAGACGGAATGCCAGTAGATGGCGCTCCAAGACTTTGTTTTTGACGAAAACCTGTTCAGGCGTCAGTTCACCGCTGTTGCAGCTGACAGCTGAGAATTCGGGGCCAGAAGTTTGGCGCCGTTATTCTTGGTTGCAACGATTATGTATTTAGGGCAAGAGTCTCCTCTCTAAATTCCGGATTCCATAGCACAGAATGAAGTCTTCTGGCGAAGTGATAATGACCGTACCTCTGGTTCAGAATCTCTCAGTTAAAGTCCTATATCAGGCCATGATGGCTGTAGAAGGCACATTCCAAACGTGATCAAACAGGTTGATTATCCGCTTGTAAACACTTCCAACAAACCTGCTGGCAGGCGATATGTGCAGGAGAGATTCGTGGTCAGCCATATTGCAGAATGCAACGGCAAACTACCGCAGCACTTTGTCAAGCTTAATCATGCCCGATCCAATGAAAGATTCTGATCCCCAACACCCTTCAAGAGTGATAAAGCAAAGTATTGTAATATCACTGGGTAGTCCGAATAACAGGTTTAGCACAATGTTTCCAATCGATATCATTCCTCAATGTATCAAAGAGAGAAAGGGTTTTCATCTGTCCATTATTTCGCTCCCGAAAGTTCTCGTTAGTCTTTGCTACAAGGTCAAATTAAACGGAATATAGCCGGACTCACAAATCCTTTTCTCCACGGTAAGTGTGAGAATCGTTTCCGGCCGAGAATTAAACATTCCCACTGCCGTCTGTGTCAATAATATTTATAATATTTCCAACATCACAATAGCGACTTCATTGGAAACTTACTCCCTGAGGTTACCAAGTGCTTTCGGGCACCCGGTGTCAGTAAAACACCCTGCATCAACACGTCGCGTTTTCTCTTAGCGACCGATATTGGATTCCTGGGGTTAAGTCTATTGTCCGCCCATTGTTTTTTTTTTAAATTTCCTTCTTTATTTCAAAATGTTTCTTACCCGGCTTCGGTTGATAAGTGATCACCAACTCTTGTGATTTCACGGATTTTCTCTCCAGTGTGCTCATCACTTTCCGCTCCACAGGACACCGGCAATGTGCCTGGAACAAGCATTCGGGCAGTTTTTTCGGTGACCCTGACGGAAATTGACCTTCTATTAAGGGCGAACCAATGGCTGAGAGACTGATGCCCCATCTGTCAGTCAGCGCCCTGATCAACTGCATAAACACATATCGACCTGCACGTCCTTTCATACTGTATGTTAATTAACTGAAATGTACAGATACCTAATAATTAACAGCTCTGAAAATATTATTTAACAGACGAATATCAACCCATTACATCCGAATTTAGAGTTTGGGGGTTCCAGCTCCTTTCCAGAGTCATGACCCTCGGGATCAATGGTGATACCCCAGTGCAGTCCTCAGGGAATGGTGAACTGTCAGGGAGCCCGGCTTTCAGCTGAGATGTGAATTCGATTATATTGTCGTCTCTGTCAGGTAGGCGGGACAATCCTGGAGAATCGCTATGCACCATTCACCGTCACTGAAACGACAGACATCACTGTTTGAAGGATCATGCGGGGAGTCAATGGGCTGCTTAGTTTTCTTCATTGCATTAGAACACTGTCTATGAAACAACTGGGAACATCACAAATGTCCTTTATTAATACTGTATTTTACTTCACTAAGCTGTCCACTTGAGTAGATATGATGTTATTTGTAAATATATTTATGTATATAAAATATTATATATATATTTATATCAATATATATACATATATAGAAATTACAAGGTAACGGAAATTTAAGATTCAGTTCAGACTCGCCACTGATCAAAATGTTTCCCTAACGCACAGTTATGTTGATCGCCGCTCTGACAGTTTTTGTACAGGTTCAGCCCAGCTCTGTGTGTCTGTGGGTCTCAGTGCGCAGAAATACACCGCGGAGTCTGTCAGCTCCGTTTTCGACACTTTCAGGGGGACGGTGCTCTTCACATGATCAAACTCCGCTGAAAAACGGTCCCCCAAAGATTTCTCTGCGTTCTCGCTGTATCTGTTTCTCTGCAGCAGAAACTCAATGGACCCGCTGGGATACTGACGGTACCAGAATAGGCCAGGGTTGTTGCTTGTAGATGTGTAATTACAGAAGAACTGAACATCACCTCCTTCACTCACAGTGACTGAAGCCGGTGTCTGTGTAACAGCGTCTCCTCGACAATGTCCTGTGAGAGCCCAGAGATATAGTAAATTACACAATGTTCACGTCACTCTGTCTATCACCCAGAAACTGCCTGTCACCCCCAGTAGTTAAATGAGAAATTAATCAGGACATTTAAACAGAAATACATTTCCCACAGCCGAGCGACTGTAACAGGAAGGTGGTTGAATCGATTCAGTGAAACATATTTTACTTAGCATCTTGGATCTTCCAATGAGATCAGTTTGTCCCTTTTCCTATATTCTGAATGAAAAACTGAAAATAGTCGATGTGTTCAGAAGATTCGTGTTTGTTAACGTCCCTCACTCGCCCTAGTGTGTTCTGGATTCCCAATTTAAATCTACCGCGTTTATTCCCTCGAGGAAGTTGATCTACCTCTGTGTTTGGAGAAGGTGAACATTGGATTCCTCCCAGCACCCCCACCGCGTTGAGTAAACAATGCGATTAAATGCAGTGCCTGCCAAAGGTGTAAAATTCAGAACTTGTGACCCTACCGGTTAAAAGAGCTGCCGCTGTGAGGAATAAACACAAATGCATGTTTGCAGAGAGCTCGCGGCGGATTTGAGAGAACTGGTTGAAGCTAATATGTTTTAGTCAATATTTGTACCTGCCGATTGGTTCGTTGCTGAGAGCATCATCGGGTGGCATCCAATCACTTAAATCCGCTCTATTGTTTAATCCAACCAATGAGCTCACAGCTCATTTGACCGCGAACACAGTGGAACAAAGTAAATTTGTTATCCTCAACTCAGGGACAGCGATCAGAGCCAATATTAGTTCAATCTGTAATGCAGGGACAGGTGAACAATTTATGTTTATAGTAATAATAAAAATCGCTTATTGTCACAAGGATGAAGGAGCAGTGCTCCGAAAGGACCTGGTGTTGTAAGACTTTTTACTGCACAAGGCTAAATAGCTGGCTTTTAAAGCAGACCATGGCAGGCCAGCAGCGTGGGTTCAGTTCCTGTACCAGCCTCCCCGAACAGGCGCCGGAATGGGGTGCCCAGGGGCTTTTCACAATAACTTCATTTGAAGCCTGTTTGTGACAATAAGCGATTTTCTTTTCATTTTAAGTATGAAGTTACTGTGGAAAGCCCCTCGTCGCCACATTCCGGTGCCTGTACGGGTAAGCTTCGTTCTGCATCACAAACCAGCTGTCGAGCTCACTGAGCTAAACCCGCCCTTTAATAGTATGAGTATTAGTTATGGAGACCACAATGAAGGACGCTCTGACAACGAGACGAAAGCCGACACAGGTGGCTAGTAGGTGCTGATGGATTGGCAGAAAATAGACGAACGCCACATTTTATTTCTATTTAATGATTGAGGGTGGGGGTATCTCTTTGATGTATTTGAACAGAATAGGGCGTGGACAACACAGGGCTCAGTGAATTTGAGGTGAGTTTATTAGTACAAATATTTTGCAACATCTTTAATTTTAACAATAACGTATTCCCACAATAGAATCACATCGAACTCCTACAGTGCAGAAGGAGGCAATTCGGACAAACGAGTCTGCACCGACCCTCTGAAAGAGCGCCCAACGTATCCCCAATTACCCTTCCTAACCTTTTGGACACTAAGGAACAATTTAGCATGGCCAATCCTGACTTGCACATCTTTAGACTGTGGGAGGAAACCGGAGCACCCGGATGAAACTCACGGGGCGAAAGTGAAAACTCCACACAGATAGTCACCCTAGTCTGGAATCGAACGCGGGTCCCTGGCGCTGTGAGGCAGAAGTGCTAACCACTGTGCCACGCTGTGTTATCGTAGTAACTTATTAGTTATCCAACTAAATCACATTCTTCTATTGAAAATTGAAGTACTTAAAACTTTGAGTAAACTTACCTGTCAAGTCTCCTTCAACACCTTGTTACGATCCGGCGATCTCTCCGATCGAGAAGGTTAAGTACAGTAGATACATGGGAATACCAGAATCTTCAAGTTTCACTTCAAGTCACGCACCATTCTGACTTTGAAATATATCACAGTTTCTTTACATCTAAATTCAGGAATCCAGTTTACGAATTTTTTCTTTACGACATCGTGCAGAGGACAGAAAATTGGAATTGTAAATGAAAGAACGTGAAACATAACAAAAGCGAAATACACATGCCCGAGAATGACATAAAGAAAGAGGTTCTAAAATAATCCAGAATGCATTTTCCTTTCGTCTCACTGATATTTGATCCTATTTATGTAATTGAATTGTTTGAAACAGAGCTCTCAATAAAATGCCCCTGGAAACTGCGCATTAACGAACTTATAATTTATCGATGATGCAGACATTATGCAATTCACTGGATCACCGTCAGAGGGCGCAGTTGTCACATGTTTCTCGCTGTTCCAATTGGAAATGATTGAGACAATCATTATCGTGCCATTGCTCTTAGCAGTGACGGGGGTGGGGGGTCGGCACTGACGTCATTGTATATTTTTCACATTGGTATCGGACTGAATGTCAATCCTTTCCGTTTATGTCTCACAATGAAACCATAGTGACCAGATATCCATTTGGACGGCACAGTAAATACAAGATGGATGAGAGAGGAAATAAAATAGGAAAAAAATGTACAAAAATATTCAGTGATTCTTGTGACAATATATATATTGTAAAGTAAATGAAGGGCTAACAATTTAATGTGAATGCATCCAACCACCAGATGGTGATCAAGAGCATCCACGTGAATCACGTGATACAATTGGTTCTGCAAGTAGGTGATTAGGCGGGACAGAGTAGTCTAGTTTTCAGAAGCTCTGTAGGTGGAATCGTAGTTTTAGTTTATCTGTAGTATTTATATCTTAGTAATCAATTCGAATCTATTTCGTTAATAAATAGGGCAGCACGGTAGCACAAGTGGATAGTACTATGGCCTCACAGCGCCAGGGTCCCAGGATCGATTCCCCGCTGGGTCACTGTCTGTGCGGAGTCTGCACGTGCTCCCCGTGTCGCGTGGGTTTCCTCCAGGTGCTCCGGTTTCCTCCCAAAGACATGCACGTTAGGTGGATTGGCCATGCTAAATTGCCCTTAGTGTCCAAAAAGGTTAGGAGGGGTTATTGGGTTAGGGGTTAGGGTGGATGTGAGAGCTTAAGTGGGTCGGTGCACACTCGATGGGCCAAACGGTTTCCTTCTGCACTGTATGTTCTATGGTCTAAATTAGCTTTGTTCAAAACATAACTTGATGCTCTTTGCGAGGCACTACACTTCGAAACCATCCTTCGACGCCACAAAGCAAAGAACATCACAATTCTGAGACACTGAATGAAGGACAAACAATTACATTTTATGATCTTGGCCGTCGATGATCATTGGAGTCTGAATTACGACATAGATTAAACCTTTCTGACCATTCACTCTCTCGCCACAGAGTAATTATTTAAGACTTCATTTTTTTGAAACATACAGTCCCTGAGTGGGACTTTGAATGATGTCTGGTGGCAACATCCAATGAGACGAAAGGAAATTGGTGAGAATGTCAGCCATCAGTCTTTCACTTCTGAACAGAAAGTAAAACTCACCTCTCTCCATCTCTTCCCACTATTGAGAGTCCTGGACTCGGCAGCAATTCCTGGCCCGGAAATCAGACTCTGATTGATCTGCACTTTGCTGACCTTCTTCATCATGAGCGGAAACCCCACAAAGAACTGTTTCCTGTTGGAGCCCTGAAGCTGTTAACATAGTGTCAGTTCATTTATATTAAAAGACGCTTCGTTTTAAAAAGAGTTAAACAATACCGTGTGGTGGTTGAGTGATGTTATTTTGTTTACAGCTGTTTAGTGTGAGGTTCAGTACTCTCAATCTGAGAAGGGGGGCATGTTGAACCGACTGTTGTTTCTCCAATGTTTCTTGGACAGCGTAATGTATGGCAAAGGTGTAAAAGACAGAGTCGTACACTGGCTGAACCTACCGGCTAAAAGAGCTGCCGATGTGAGGAGTAATACAAAGTAGCTGGTGACATATTTGCAGAGTTCCTGGCACATTTCACCTGCCCGGGTTGAAGCGGAAACTGTTTCAGTCAAGAGTTGAGGAGAGGGTGAGTAACACCCGGACCCTATTGATTGGTTCATTGTCGACGGTGTCATCAATTGGCATTCAATGATCTTCCTCTATCCAATTGTATTCTCTTCAACCAATGATCGCAACCTCCTTGGATGCTAAATTCCTACCATCAGAGCCTTGTGAAAGGAACAAAGTGATTTAATTCATCTTTGAAATGAGTAAGGTCACGCGGAATTAAACCCAAAGTTGACCCATTAAATGTTTCACCATGTAAGGAGGAGACAAGGAAAAAAAACTTCAAATCGTTCGGTTAGGAAAGCCGGAGCCTCAATTAAAGAAGCTGCTCTCTGCCTATCGATGCATCCCCCAGCCGACACAGGAAGCAACTGGGTCCTAAGAAAACTGAATACAGAAATACGGTAAATAGGCTAACACGATATTTTAAATCAAGTATACAGTGGTGGGGAAAAGGGGATTGACTGTGTAATACATGTGAACAAGATGGGAGTGTGTGGGCAACGCATTGGCGCAGCGATTTGGATTAACTGATCATCAGAAATATTCACAGCACACTCATAATAAAAATAACTTTCACGTATATTTATTGGTTAAAAGTCAGAGCGCCAGACGTCCATTCGATATTGAATCCTGAGTTCAAATTTAAGAGACTAAATAAACAGGTCATAGGTGAGACTGCACCACACAATACCACAATCTCTTCTTCGAGATGGTGCATGGGACAACCAGCACCTGACTGGTTCCTTCATACTTGCACCAACCTGACTTATATTATCACCATTTCACTGTCATTCGAACAGAGGACTTAGGACATAGGAACACAGGAATTAGCAGCAGACATAAGCAATTCAGCCCTTCGAGCCTGCTCTGCTATTCAATCAGATCATGGCTGATCTGTTCCTGGACTCAAATCCAACTCCCCACCTGTTCCCATATCCCGGTAACCCGTTTTTAAAATCAGAAATATATACACATCCTTCTTGAAAACATTTAATGACTCAGACTCCACCGCACTGTTGGGCAGCGAGTTCCACAAATTCATCACACTCTGGAGATGCAATTCCTCCTCATCTCAACTCCACATCTCAACCTATATCTGTGACTTCTCGTTCTAAATTGTCCCACAAGAGGGAAGATTTCATCTAAGTTTAATTTATCAATCCCCTTTAGGATTGTAAATACCTCGAAGAGATTCTGAACTCCAGCGAGTATGAGCCCAAACTGTTTGATCTCTCCTCATACGTCAACCCTTTCATCCCTGGAATCAATCTGGTGAACCTCCTGTGAACTGCCTCCAAGGACACCACATCCTTCCTCAAATAAGGAGACCAAAACTGGACACAATACTCCAGCTGTGCTCTCTTCAACACCCTGCACAATTGCAACATCACTTCTGTACTTTTATACTCCAATCCTTTTGCAATAAACACAAACATTCCATTTATCTTTTTAATTACATGCTGTACCTGCATACTGACTTTCTACGATTCATGCACAACGGCACTCAGGTCCCGCTGCCCAGTCGCATATTGAATCTGCTTTCCTTTTAAATAATAATTGGCTTACCTATTTTGTCGGCCAAAATGGATATCCTCACACTTATCGCTGGATCAAATCCCGGGAACACGCTCACTTACAACAGTATGGGTCTACCTCACTTACAACAGTATGGGTGTACCTCACTTACAACAGTATGGGTGTACCTCACTTACAACAGTATGGGTGTACCTCACTTCCAACACTATGGGTGTACCTCACTTACAACACTATGGGTGTACCTCACTTACAACAGTATGGTGTACCTCACTTACAACAGAATGCGTGTACCTCACTTCCAACAGTATGGGTGTACCTCATTTAAAACTATATGGGTGTACCTCACTTACAACTGTATGGGTGTACCTCACTTACAACAGTACGGGTGTACCTCACTTACAACTGTATGGGTGTACCTCACTTACAAAAGTATAGGTGTACCTCACTTACACAGTACGGGTGTACCTCACTTACAACTGTATGGGTGTACCTCACTTACAACACTATGGGTGTACTTTATTTACAACTGTATGGGTATACCTCACTTACAACAGTATGGGTGTACCTCACTTACAACTGTATGGGTGTACCTCACTTACAACACTATGGGTGTACTTTATTTACAACTGTATGGGTGTACCTCACTTACAACTGTATGGGTGTACCTCACTTACAACTGTATTGGTGTACCTCACTTACAACTGTATGGGTATACCTCACTTACAACACCATGGGTGTACCTCACTTACAACACTATGGGTGTACTTTATTTACAACTGTATGGGTGTACTTCACTTACAACTGTATGGGTGTACCTCACTTACAACACTATGGGTGTACTTCATTAACAACTGTATTGGTGTACCTCACTTACAACTGTATGGGTGTACCTCACTTACAACAGTATGGGTATACCTCGCTTACAACAGTATGTGTGTACCTCACTTACAACTGTATGGGTGTACCTCACTTACAACAGTATGGTGTACCTCACTTACAACAGTATGGGTATACCTCACTTACAACAGTATGGTGTACCTCACTTACAACTGTATGGGTGTACCTCACTTACAACAGTATGGTGTACCTCACTTACAACAGTATGGGTATACCTCACTTACAACAGTATGGTGTACCTCACTTACAACTGTATGGGTATACCTCACTTACAACTGTATGGGTGTACCTCACTTACAACAGCATGGGTGTACCTCACTTACAACAGTATGGTGTACCTCACTTACAACAGTATGGTGTACCTCACTTACAACAGTATGGGCGTACCTCACTTACAACTGTATGGGTGTACCTCACTTACAACAGTATGGTGTACCTCACTTACAACAGTATGGGTATACCTCACTTACAACACTATGGGTGTACTTCATTTACAACTGTATTGGTGTACCTCACTTACAACAGTATGGGTATACCTCACTTACAACTGTATGGGTGTACCTCACTTACAACTGTATGGGTGTACCTCACTTACAACAGTATGGTGTACCTCACTTACAACTGTATGGGTATACCTCACTTACAACAGTATGTGTGTACCTCACTTAAAACAGTATGGGTATACCTATACACATGGAATGTAGTGGTTCAAGGAGGATGTTCACCACCACCTTCTCAAAGGCAGGTAGAAATGGGCAACGATGTTCATTGTCATTAACAACTTTTTATAAAGCACCCAATCTGTAAACATTCCAACCATGAAACCATGAACTGAACTAACCTGCTCCTGCCTCCTGGTGGAGAGTGCTTGTAAACAGTATACAACTAATGGAGACAAAGTGGGCGTTCGGGGTAATTTGTGACTATTAACTACAGATACAGAGGGGGCAGCACGGTGGCACAGTGGTTAGCATTGCTGCTTACGGCGCTGAGGACCTGGGTTTGAATCCCGACCCTGGGTCACTATCCGTGTGGAGTTTGCACGTTCTTCCCGTGTCTGCGTGGGTTTCACCCCCCCCCCCCCAACCCAAAGATGTGCAGGATAGGTGGATTGGCGAAGCTAAATTGCCCCTTAATTGGAAAAAATAATTGGCTATTCTAAATTTTAAAAAAACTGCAGATACAGATGAAATCGTAAATTGACACCTAAAAATGGCTGATTGTATGAATAATTGTTTCGTTTAGGTCTTCACAGTTGATAGCTTTATAACAGACTTTGGCAGGAAGAGCTTCTGTCGTGCAAAGCAGCAAGAGTTTGTTTCCAAGGATTTAACTGTTTTTTTTATAACTGTAAGTCTTTACCAGCACCGCATCTTCGTATATCACAATGCCTGAGAACAGCGGCTGAGTGATAGAATCTCCTTGCCTGATCTGAAAAAGATGTTCTACAGAGGAGTAGTTTCTAAATGGGAAACGGCTGAGGACGTCAGTAGCACAAAGGGTCCAAATTCAATATTCTCTCAAGGTTAACGTGCAAATTCAGTCGGCAGTTAAGAAGGCAAATGCAATGTTACCATTCATGTCGAGAGGGCTACAGTACAAGAGCAGGGATGTACTCTGGGACTGCATGATACTCTAGTGAGACCCCATTTGGAGTACTGTGAGTAGTTTTGGGCCCCGTGGCTAAGGACAGATATTCTGGCCTTGGAAAGAGTGCAGGACAGGTTCATAAGAATGATCCCTGAAATGAAGAGCTTGTAATATGAAGAGCGGTTGAGGACTTATTTAAACCTACAGGATACGGAGAGGCTTGGATAGAGTGGACGTGGAGAGGATGTTTCCAACAGTAGGAAAAACTAGTACCCGAGGGCACAGCCTAAGACTCAAGGGACGATCCTTTGAAACTGAGATGAGGAAAATTATTTCAGCCAGATTGTGGTGCATCTGTGGAACTCTTGGTCGCAGAAGGCTGTGGAGGCCAAATAGCTGAGTGTCTTTAAGACAGATGTAGATAGGTTCTTGATTAATAAGGGGATCAGAGCTTATGGGGAAAAGGCAGGAGAATGGGGATGAGAAAGATATCAGCCATGATCGAATGGCGCGGCAGGCTGGATGGGCCGAATGGGCGAATTATGTTCCTATGTCTTATGGTCTTATGGAACGATCAACCAGTCGGGTGTTCAAAACTCAGATTCAAAACAGATATGGAATAAGAGAAAAATTAAAATGCTTTTAATCCACCATTACCGTCATTACTACCATTTTGCGAACATTAATAGATTGTTGAGAACGATCAAAAGGAAAGTGGACATTATAAGAACATAAGAACTAGGAGCAGGAGTAGGCCATCTGGCCCCTCGAGCCTGCTCCACCATTCAATGAGATCATGCCTGATCTTTTGTGGACTCAGCTCCACTTTCCGGCCCGAACACCATAACCCTTAATCCCTTTATTCTTCAAAAAACGATCTATCTTTATCTTAAAAACATTTAATGAAGGAGCCTCAGCTGCTTCACTGGGCAAGGAATTCCATAGATTCACAAGCCTTTGGGTGAAGACGTTCCTCCTAAACTCAGTCCTAAATCTACTTCCCCTTATTTTGAGGCTATGTCCCCTCGTTCTGCTTTCACCCGACAGTGGAAACAACTTGCCCGCATCTATCCTATCTATTCCTTTCATAATTTTATATGTTTCTATAAGACCCCCCCCCCCCCCCCCCCCCCCCCCCCCCCCCCCCCGGCCCCATCCTTCAAAATTCCAACGAGTATAGTCCCAGTCGACTCAACCTCTCCTCCTAATCCAACCCCTTCAGGTCTGGGATTAACCTCCTGAATCTCCTCTGCACACCCTCCAGTGCCAGTACGTCCTTTCTCAAGTAAGGAGACCAAAACTGAACACAATACTCTAGGTGTGGTCTCACTAACACCTTATGCAATTGCAGCATAGCCTCCCTAGTCTTAAACTCCATCCCTCTAGCAATGAAGGACAAAACTCCATTCGCCTTCTTAATCACCTGTTGCACCTGTAAACCAACTTCCTGTGACTCATGCACCAGTACACCCAGGTCTCTCTGCACAGCAGCATGCTTTAATATTTTATCATTTAAATAATAATCCCGTTATCTCGGAAGGACTTACTCACTGCGATGTCAGAGAGTCACCAGGAATAGTAAGAGGTGATTCCCCATATCGCGCCCATTGCCTGTTTGACAAGAACTCCTCTACAGCAAGTACAGACTCCACCAACAGTACTTATGACCCAACAGCGATGGCAATCAGGGAATAGGGATAGCGATATCTTCACTACCAGAGCTGAGGTCAGGCTAGTCAAAGGGAAATGGTGGGACGTCCTATAACGGGCGCCGTTATCTTATGCAGTGTGTGATCGATAGTAATGATCGAGCTCTCCTCACTTTAGGTCTCAATGACACCTTTCTTCTTTCTGTGCAATAAATCATCCAAAGAGGCCAGTTTCCAGGCATTGTGACTCGCTGATTGTATATGTTTGTAGCAGCACCTACAGAATTGCCCCACTGAAACCTGCACCAACATCACGTATTAAAAATATATCCCCCAATTTTACTCTAATTGTAATGGTTCCGACATACACCTGGACACGGGTTAAAAGCACACAATACAATTATAGGATAATAGGAAATACCTCTTAATCACAGAGAGTGCTGAATGTGTGAAATTAATTTCAGGGTGAATTGAAGATGACTGGACCCCTGGATTGTTTAAGGAGATATTTGGAGGAACATTCGGTGAGGGAGTTGAAACATCTCCAAATGATTGATACAAAATTGGCCGCCTGGTCTTCATCTTCCTTATTCCAACAAAGTTCAGCTAATCAAATGAACTGGGACACATAAGGAGTTGTAGAGTGTCTGAAATGTGAGCGGAAAGTCAAGCGATACTCAGCCGGAATGGCAACGGTTTTGAAGAGAGAAGTAATGTAAACACTTTAAAGGATCATCTTTATGAGAACTGAAGAAAAACTTTACAGCGGTGAGAGGTTTCAAAGATGAATAGTGGCAGGTAAAGGGCAGAAAGAGTAAAACAGCAGGTCTGTAATTCAGTGGAAGGAGGAAAATGGTGGTCCAAGGAAAAGATGTGGTCGTGTGACAAGTAAATTGGCAATTCTGGCGGAGATGTACTCATGATAAGTAGATTCATCACTGCCAGGTGTCACCCAGAAGGAAAAGAGAAAGCATAAACAAAACTGCTGGTGAATTTAGGATCGCAACATGTTCAAGGCAATCTTGACTCTCGATGGTTAAAATTATTGGAATCTGTATCTTGCAGTTCCTTCTCAGCACCACCAGAGAGCAGCATTGGATTAAGTGCCGGAACGATTTCCAGAAGCAAGCGATCAGTAACTTTCTTCAGAAAAAAGTAACTAGACGGGCAGTGCGGAAAAAGGATGTTATTTTAACATCAATAGGGTTTGTTATGACATTCAACGTAATGTATTCTTATGCAATGCCACTGTTGGTGGCTTATAAATATCACACAATACAGTTCGCACTGCACCCGTGTGGGAAAGCACATGGCTTCAAATCATAAACTGAGACTTTGGAACTAATATCTGGGTTCTTGTCATGGGTCGAATGGTAAGTGTGGAATAAACCGTCTTCCAGAATGTGGGAGGGGCATCAAAATAAATCGTTGCTGTTTCAGTTGAAATTCCGATGTCGAACCACCAAGAATAAGAGAGGTAGATCAGGGAGGCTGGAAGAGTCAGAGAGTTTTACAGAAAAGAAGCGGCCCTTCAGTCCATCGTGTTTGCGCCGGCCAACGAGCACTGTGTATTCTAACCCCATTTTAAAGCACTTGGTCCGCAGACTTGTATGTTCTGGTGTTTCAAGTTCTCATCGAACTGTTTTTTTTAATGTAGCGAGAGTTCTGCCTCTCCCACCCTTGCAAGCAGCGAATTCCAGATTCCAACAACCCTCTAAGTGAGAGTTTTTCCTCACATCCGCCTTAACTTTCCTGCCACTTACCTTAGATCTATGGCACCTTGATTAATGCCCCCGTTTCTACGTGGAAAACCTTCTTGCTATCCACCCGATCTATGCCCTTCATAATATTGTGAACTTCGATCAGGATCAGGTTCCTACCCTACTCCCACATCCCCACCCTCCAGCGGGGTAGGAAGGCGGGAACGGTTATTTTTGTGTTTGCAGCTATTATTTGGACACCTTGGGTGGAATTCGCCGTGTGTACTTGCAGCAATAGACACCACCAGAGGTCAGTGCGAAGCAGTGAGAAACATTGAATATGGGCGGCCCAATGTGAACTCAGAAGCACTGTGGGCAGCTGTTAGTTTAAAACCTCAAGCAGGAAGTGATTTTCTCTTTTGTTCGACAAAACGACACCTCTGAAGCGGGCCTTTGGCTTCTTGTTAGTTCTTCTGAATCTAATATCTATGCCCTGGTTCTAACCTGAACAAACTTAACAATAGGTTCAGCCGACATTGCAGGTGATTTAATAATGGTCCGAGTTTACAGAGTCTCTTTGCTGTTTTTCACTCTGATCTGCACCGTTGAGACTGGAGAAGATGAGCTGCTGCAGCTCCCTCGGCGGATGGGTGTTCATGAAGCGGGAATCGTGTCCATGAACTGCACCAGCACCGCTGTGATGAAGATGGTGCGTTGGTACAGGCAGCAGCCAAATCAGCCACCCCAGCATCTAGTGCTGGCCACAAGAGAAACCGATCAACACGGGAGGATCACTGCCTCAATCGGGGGAGGAAACAAACTCAGTGTCCTGACTGTGAGAGAAGCCCGAGTTACCGACACTGCCGCCTATCTCTGCGCCGTGAGGCACAGTATCACAAGTAGATGGAGAGCTCGTACAGAAACCTACACTGAGTGGGAGCACTGCTCTACTGAGCTCGGAGAATCGGCGGTGTGATTGGCGCAGTAATAATATTACAGGTACCGGGGAATGAGTGCAAAAGCTCGAAAATCAAGTGGGAAACATTTAAATCGGATCAGAGTTGAAGAACGTTGGAAATAGACAGGAATAAACGAGGAACAAACAGGCGAACGAGATTGCGTGTGTGATAAAGGGAAAACTAAAAAGTACAGGAATCGCACAGAACATTAATCAAAATACTGTGAAAAATAAATGAAATAATGTGAAAAACTAATGAACGTCAGTAACAGAGGTTAAAGATTATATCGTCATAACTGAAAATAAGGTTACATTTCCTCCTTTTCAACAAAATTCACATTCCCGTGATAGTTTGACAGTTTAATTCTCCGATAATGTTTCCTAATAATTGGTCCTTGGATATTGCCGCACGGGTAAATGAACAGTTTTCTCCTTGTTCTGCAACATTCTTTACCATCCTGCCCCAGCTCCAATGGTCCCGTGTTCCTCCCTGTTAACTTGAGAAATGTGTTCATTTTCTGCGAACCGTGACTAAGCCAGCAACATACTGGGAACAAAAGGACACGATGCACCGGTCGTGGTCAAACGGACCCAGAAACGGAATGTGAAAATGAAGAAAGGGCTGCACATTCATTCAAACAATCGGCAAAGCATCCGGACAAGTTGGAACGCGAGTGAACGCACCATGAATTAATTTATTCAATTAATTTCAGCATGGATGCTGGTTAGAAGTTATTAATATAAGACTTCAGTTCCTCTCAATTGTTTTTGTTCAATGTTGTGTTTTGTTAATTTATTAATTGCTCTATGACTCCCCACAGGCTGTGGACTTGTTTCTGTCTATCAGTGCGAGGGCGCCCTCTGCTGAGCAATAACTGGAACTGTCAGTGTGGGGTTTTTGTACGGCACCCGCTATATCTGCAGCAGTGTGGGCTCCATGGCACAGAAATACACTGCGCTGTCGGAGGGAAGCGCCCTGGCGATATTTAAAGGGACTGTTTTGTTTCCTTTGTGTAAAATGGCAGAAAATCTTTCTGATAAACCTTGAGACGTACTTCCCGTGCTATATATCGTGAATAAATATTGGGGAGCTTTCCCGGGAGACTGGATGTACCAGAGTAGATTTCGATTACCAGCTGCCGAGTAACTGCAGTCCAATTTTACGGACTGTCCTTCCAGAACGGTTAATTCAGGTGGATTCTGCGACACTGCCTCGTTGCCATTGGTTCCTGCAACAAATTATAGCATCTGTTAAATATCTGGTGGCGAACCTTGGCGACAGACACTGACTATTTAAACAGAAACTCACCAGGTAGCAAGAGAAGAATTAGTAAAGAACATCGGGAGAACATGCCAGCTGCTTCAAAATTTCACAGAAGCCACAGAACTTTAAAAATATATCAACACATCCACTCCGACGTGAAAAAGTAAACTCAGATCATTGTGAGGCTTTATTTATTGAGAAACGAATGGGCGTTGTCCAATGGCATGATTGGTTGGTCTCTCAGTGCTGTCGGTATGATTGGCTGGTCTCTCAGTGCTGTCGGAATGATTGGCTGGTCCCTCAGTGCTGGCGGTATGATTGGCTGGTCTCTCAGTGCTGTCGGTATGATTGGCTGGTCTCTCAGTGCTGTCGGTATGATTGGCTGGTCTCTCAGTGCTGTCGGCATGATTGGCTGGTCTCTCAGTGCTGGCGGTATGATTGGCTGGTCGCTCAGTGCTGTCGGCATGATTGGCTGGTCTCTCAGTGCTGTCGGTATGATTGGCTGGTCTCTGAGTGCTGTCGGCATGATTGGCTGGTCTCTCAGTGCTGGCGGTATGATTGGCTGGTCGCTCAGTGCTGTCGGCATGATTGGCTGGTCTCTCAGTGCTGTCGGTATGATTGGCTGGTCTCTGAGTGCTGTCGGCATGATTGGCTGGTCTCTCAGTGCTGTCGGTATAATTGGTTGGTCTCTCAGTGCTGTCGGTATGATTGGCTGGTCTCTCAGTGCTGTCGGTATGATTGGCTGGTCTCTCAGTGCTGTCGGCATGATTGGCTGGTCTCTCAGTGCTGTCGGCATGATTGGCTGGTCTCTCAGTGCTGTCAGTAATTGGACACCAATCAATATTAGTTGTAGCCCAATGACATTTTCTCTCCCCCTCTGTCTGTCTTTTATTGTATCTCCGGCTCTCTGTTCGTCCCTCTGTCTGTTTGGCTCCTTTCAATCTTTAGGATTGTCTGTGAGCCAATCTCTTCTTTCCGCGTCTCGGAGCCGAGTTCTCCCTCCACAATGTTAGGACTGAGCTCAGGGCGAACATCTTCACCCAAAGGGTTGTGAATCTATGGAATTCCCTGCCCAGTGACGCAGTTGAGGCTCCTTCTTTAAATGTTTTCCATGATAAAGACAGATAGTTTTTTGAAGAATAAAGGAATAAATGACAATGGTGTTCGGGCGGGAAAGTGGAGCTGAGTCCACAAAAGATCAGCCACGATCTCATTGAATGGCGGAGCAGGCTCGAGGGGCCAGATGGCCTACTCCTGCTCCTAGTTCTTATGTTAATATTCCAGGAAAATGCAGAATGTAGATCATACAATTCCCCCCAGTCTCCCATTTTGACAAGTTGCTCAAACAATAGTGGGAGCAGTTATATTAGACAAAATGTACTAATCACAACTGCGAGAAAAAAAATTAAATTGTCGGAGGTAGATTGAAATCCCAAAGGATGTCAGATAAGAATGATTTAGGAGCCATAATTACATCCTTCCTTCGGACTTTTAAGAATTCGAATCTTTGCAGTATTTTCTGTTTTCAGCTCGTGCCGGCATCGAACCTAGGACTTGAGCACCGTGAGGTAGCTGTACTAACCATTAGGCCACCGTCTTGCCCTTGCTGAACATACTTATGCAACACGCTTCAAACTTCTTGAAGCCGCGAAATGAAAGGCGAAACCGCCAGAGGACGCTGTGGTAATACATTTCGCACAGTAGTAAACGGCAAATTGAAGATGAAACCAGTCACAGCCCCGCCCCAAACTCCCCTTGCTGTTCTTGTTATGATCCACATTGCCTGCCGTTTGTTATTAACATATTGTTGAAGTGGCTTCCTCTTCGACTTTGGTTTGGATTACCAGTGCAGTGGGGAAGCAATCTGTATCTTTGCTCCGACGGGTATGTTATTGGACTGGAGGGTCCCGGGTTCAGGGAGCGTCATGCAGAAACAGCTCACACTGATCCTCATCATTATATCATTTCTCAGTAAGTATTTATTTTCCTGCAAAAAATATCCTCCCCAAGATGTCTAACCAAGTTACCGTTCTGATGAAATAATGATAGTCATGTTCATTGAGGTGATGACACTGACCATGATGATAATAGCTATGGTTTTCTGTCAGACTGGAGCCACGAAGCAGCAGTGGAACAACCGACCCGTGAAATGGCAGTGAGAGAGGAAAGTAATGTCACACTAACCTGCACCATGAAAGGAAGTGATCGTCGAAGTTATATGTTCTGGTACCGTCAGCATTTTGGACAAACCCCACAGTATGTAATTCGTATTATAGGAGAGAAAGTGAGAAGACAACCCGACATCAGTGATCGATTCTCTTCGATGTTCGACATGAGTAGCAAGATTACAGAGCTAAGGATCAGCAGTGCAATGATCTCTGACTCTGCGGTGTATCTCTGTGCACTGAACCCACAGTGCTTCAAAGTAGAACAGGTCCTGTACAAAAACGTCGGCTGGCTTTTTCCAGTTGGTGCTCAGCAGAATGTTGTTTACCGACGAGCAACAGAATAAAAAGTCAAATCTCCACCGTGGTCATCTTGAAATGTTTAAAAACAAACAATTTGCCGCTTTACCTTCACTCTTATGGACAGTGGTTGAATGAGAAAATCTCCATGACTATGTTGTGGCAATATCGGCAACAACACGACAACAATAATAATCATATGGGGTGTGAAGGTGGTGGGCCAGAAATCCAGAGGTTAGGTTGCCAATTCCACCACGGCAGATGGTGGGATTCAAATGTATAACATCTGGAATTAAAAGGCCCATCATTGTGGTCAAAACTCTTTAGATGCAATAAAGTCCTGAACGGTCAGAAAATAACGAAACATGCCGTCCTTACCTCATGATCTACATGTGACTCCAAGCCCACAGCATTGAATGTCGTGAAATGAGCGAGCAACTCACTCCGCTGTGTAGAAATCACATTTAGGATTAGAAACATGAAAATGACTAGAACACTCGGCATCCACCCAGGCGGCAGAAAGGACATTGGCAAACCTTACGCTGCCGGCACTTTCTAACAGCTGAGGCGTGCACGACAATTGAGAAATCTCTCATAAAGGCCAATGAAGCCACAGACTGACGCGGTCATACTCACAGAATCATTCTTGACCGATAATGTCTGGGATACAACAGCCGCCAATGCCTGGGAACCTCTGGCCTCGTGGACAGAACAAACAGGCCAGAGGGGGTAGCGCAGCGGTCGATTGGCATGTGACTGTCCCTTGGGAATCAAAGTGTCTCGGGCAATATAGACCGTGTGGACTCATCCCTGACTCCACGATTCTAGATTCTAGTCCGTCATGTCCCTCCCGATATATTTCTTCTCAATGACTTGCACAGTGAACAGGTGCGGGGTGGTCGCGGTGTAGGGGAGATTCAACAGACGCTATTTCCGCTCCATCAGTTCCGAGTGCAGCTGAGAGTCACCGCACACTTCACTCAATATTCAGACTGCGGTATCCCCGCCCACAGCTTCCGTTTGATGCTCTCACTCTGACCCAATTGTGTTACTGGAGAGATTGCAGCTGCCTGTTCATTCCTCTCATTGGTCGAATCAGTAGTGCAGTGTGACGGGGATCTTTATTTCTGTCTCTGACAGAGGATTGATCTCATTGTAGAGTTACAAACCCGAGGAGGATCATGAGGAACCATCTCGCTTCGCTCATCATCGTTATCTCACTTCTCAGTAAGTATTTCCTTCCCAGTAGCACTCCATTCTGTTCCTGACTGCTGTAACCCAGATGTTATTGTTGGTAAACTGACAGACATTATGTTGTTGATGGTTTTATTGTTTAATATGAGGCTGACTCTGATTGTCATTATCGCTGTTACTGCTATTAGAAAGGAGCCATCAGGACACTGTGGAACAAAAGGAATCTGAAATAACGGTTACAGAGGAAAGTGAAGTCACATTAACCTGCACCTTGAAAACAAGTTCTCCTAATCCTTTTGTGTACTGGTACAGTCAGCAGCCCGGGAAAGCTATAAGCTACATGCTTCGAGTTATTGGGCTGACTGTGCAAAGGAACACCGAACTCAATGATCGGTTTTCTTCTACGTTTGATGAAAAGAACAAGACTACTGAGCTAACGATCAGTAACACAATGATCTGCGACAGCGCCGTGTATTTCAGTGCCGTGAAGCCCACACTGCTACCGAGATATGGTGGAACCCGTACAAGAAACACACACTGGCAGTTCCACCCACTGCTCAGCAGGGGGCGCGCCCTCCTCGATAGTTCAGTTTCCATAGTGACAGTGACACAAATTGTAACAACACACAAAACTAAAAAGCATCAGTAATGAGGCCCACCTGCACAGTTTATACCAGTTTCCGATTGCAACTCGCATTCAGAACATCTTTTTAAAAATTAAAGTACCCAATCATTTTTTCCAATTAAGGGGCAATTTAGCATGGTCAATCCACCTACCCTGCACATCTTTGGGTTGTGGGGGCGAAACCCACACAAACATGGAAGAATGTGCAAACTCCACATGGTCAGTGACCCATTGCCGGGATCGAACCTGGGTCCTCGGCGCCATGAGGCATAACACATGTAAGACTAATGAATTGATCTTCGATACCTTAACTCCTGCTTCTTGTTCATATCTTGGAGTGCAAACTCACCCTCTCAGCAAACTATCAGGTGTCACTGAACTACAACAAATACGGGAACTTCTATTCATGTCGAGATTTTCGCACAATAAACTGTCCCGAGGGATTTTACAGGAACGATGGACATATTCAGTCATATGATCAAAAGCTTGGTCAACGAGATTGGTTAGAAGGAGAGTCTTAAATGAACACTGCCTGCTCATCCAGAGTGTACATAATTATGAGAGACATGGATAGAGTAGATGGGAAGAAACTTTCCCCCGTAGTAATGGTGTCAATAACCAGTTGGCACAGATTAAAGGTAAGGAGTTGAAGATTTCAAGGGGCTTTGTGGGAGAACGTTTTCACCCGGACGGTGGTGGGAATATGGAACTCACAGCCTTCATCTCCGATTTTAATCACTCCACCATCGCTCGCCGTGCCTTCACCTGCCTGGACACAAAGCTCTGGAATTTCCTCCCTGGACCTCTCCACCCTTCCACTTTGAGTCATAGAGCCAAAGAGCTTTACAGCGCAAAATGAGACCCTTTGCCCAGTGTGCTTGCGCCGGCCATCAAACACCTTTCTATTCTAATTTAATATTCCAGCAGTTGGTCCATAGCCTTGCCTGCTATGGCGTTCGAAGTGCTCATCTAAATGCTTCGTCAATGTTGTGAGTTTTTCTGCCTCGATGATCCTTTCACGCATTCAGCCCCAGATTCCCATCACCCTCTGGGTCAAAATGGTTTCCTCAAGTATCCTTGAAATCCTGCATCTTAACGTTAATCTATTCCCCCTGGTTATTCACCCTTCTCCTAAGTGGAAAAGTTCGTTCCTATCGAGCCAATCAACGCCCCTCATCATTTTCAGACATAAACATTAACAATAAGGAAGGCAGTGTCTAAATAGCTGGAATTTAGATTTCTGGGACTCGTTTGTGGCTTGGTCTGTATTTCGGTAAACCCACAATCAACTCAACATCCGTATTGACAAAGAGCCACCGGGGTTCCAAACGTTAGCTCCCTTCTCTCTCCACAGATGCTGCCAGACCTGCAAATTGTCCAGTTTTTCAGATTCAAGCAATAATTTACTTTTATTTACATTATCGATCGAGAGATCGATTTTTATTCAAACCTAAACCCGGCATCGTGTGCCCCCCATGTCACGGACTGATAATGCTGGCAGTGTTGTTAGATGATTCTCTGCTATTCTACATTTCATGTGTAAATTGCACAGGAATTGTTTGTTCTTTTGGTTCATCACCAATCGCTCTTGAGGGGGCAGTTATGAGTCAACCCCAGAGAATTACTCTGGGTCTCTGGATTTCTAGTTTAGTGACAATGCCACTTTGCCACCACCTCCCTCTGCTCTATTCTGCATTTCATTGCTCACCGGGTGCCGAGGAGTCGGTGTCCCTGGGCTCAGCTGAGTTAAGGCTTCTGGAAAAACAGTCCGTACTTTCCGGCTATACTAACTCCACATCTGAGATCGTCCCTCTGCTGCTTGGTGGATATTCCGGGATTAAGGTTACTGTAAATATCTCAGCATGATAAGCCTCAACATTCTCCAAACTGCTCTATTGTTTATCGGCACAAGGGTGGAAGCAGCAAATGAACGGCCTGCTAAATACACCTGACAGCGTTCGAAAAGCGAAAATCAAATTGTTCGCGCAGAAGGGACCTTAGTAGAGCTGTAAATACTCGTGGAGGTTTTTGTACGGTGCTCTAGCTGCTCTCTAACGCTGTGCCTCATTGCACAGTAATAGACCGCCCCGTCATCCACACTGAGGGCGCTTATATTGAGGGAACCTTTCTGTTTAGACTTGTCAGCAACCGCCTGATATCGTCCTGAAAGCTGAACTTTCTTCGACGCTATGTTGTTAGCGATGATCCATATCGGTTGTTGTGCCGGTTTCTGCTGATACCATAGCATGAAGTACATAGCCTTGTCTGTATAGTCACAATTCAACAGCACCGAATCTCCTTCCGATGCGGTTATTGTCACCGGTAACTGAGTTACTGGATCTGCGCACAGTCCGCCTGTGAAGGGAGAGGATTAAATATCAAGAGCTGCTGTAAATTTGCTTGTATCTGAGTGAGATTGTGAAACCTCCCAATTGCACTTCATATAGATATTTTCGATCATAATTATATTGCCATCGATGTATATTAACATGTTAATCTGCATCGATGTTTATTACCCAGTACTTACCGTGCCACAGCGCCGCCAGTATTATCAGAAACATGCCAGACTGAATCTCTCTTAGAGACTGTGGAGAGAGGGAGCCCGGGCTCTGCTCAGCTCATTGCAAGGGGGAGGGGTTTGGGAGGCGGGGGAGGGGTGGGGGTTATTGTGACCTCACTGGTCTCCCAGCCATACATGATTTAGAGAAAACACCACGTGGGTTTGTGACGCCCGTGCTTGAATTCGGCGCCTTCTGCTGGAAAATTCTGTTGAATCGAATTTTCCTGTTGAGTGGGTTCAGGGTTTGCTGCAAAACATACCAAGATTCAAATGCTACCCAGCAATAGAAATTGGAGCTATTTAGATACTGTCTTTGTTACTGTTAATGTTTATGCCAGAAAATTAAGCTAAATCTGTGGCAACCATAGCTGGAATCTTCCGTCTGAATCCTGGGTATGTCAAATGTTAAAAGGGCAAGACTACCGAGCTAACAATCAGGAGCACAATGATTAAAAGTAAACTGTTAGCAGATACAATAAGAGAGGGTTACTGAATTAGAGGGGGCTGGGGGAGATAGTTCAGTTTAGTTTCGTTCAGGCGAGTCCAGCGAGTGGAGGAGGATGGACTGGGGAACTGTGTGTGTGTTCGCCATATTGGCTGGGAATAGTTGTTGGTTGGGGGGGGGGGGGGGGGGGGGGGGGTGGTATTCACTGAGTTATGTTTACAGTTGTAATTGTCGTTCTAAAATCATAAATGCCTTAATAAAATGTTTTTCAAAAACAAGACGATAATTTCCGACCGCGCCGTGTATTTATGTGGGTAGCACGGTAGCACTGTTGCTTCACAGACCTAAGGTCCCAGGTTAGAATCCCGGCTTCGGTTACTGTCTGTGCGGAGTCTGCACGTTCTCCCCGTATCTGCGTGGGTTTCCTCCTGGCTGCTCCGGTTTCCTCCCACAGCCCAAAGATGTGCAAGTCCGGTGCATTGGCCATGCTAAATACCCACAAAGGTTGTGTTACGTTTCGGGAATGCGATAGAGGTGTGTGCTTGGGTAGAGTGCTCTTTCCGGGGACCGGTGCGAACTCGATGGGCCGGGTGGCCTGCTTCTACACTGTGGATTCTATGACTCTATGAAATAGGGGCAGGGAGGGTCAGTTCAATCTGGTTCCTTCTCGCTGGAGGGAAGTGTCTTCCCTCTATATTGTTCTCAGTGACTCGAGCAATGAGCAGGTGCAGGTTACCACTCGCTATTTCCGCTCCCTCCCTTGCGAATGCAGCTGACGACCGCCGCACATTTTTTTATCAGCTTTGAGTCTGCGGAGTCCCGGTCATAGTTTCCGTTTGTTGATCCCGCTCTGACAGAGTGGTGATATTCTAAACATTGTTGTCACTGGGCGATTCCTGTCATTGGTTTGATCAGCCGTGCAGTGGCACCTGAATCGGCATTTCTGCTCTGACAGGTAATTGCCTGAGAGCAACTAATTCAGGAACTATCGCGGGAACCGCCACTCAGCTCTCCTCAACATCTCACCTCACGGAGGAAACCCCATTCTCCCCGCATTGTGGAACCTGATATTATTGTTAATTGAATAACAATGATGATGGTGGGGCTGGCCGTTATGAAATGAAAATCGCTTATTGTCACGAGTAGGCTTCAATGACTGTGAAAAGCCCCTAGTCACCACATTCCGGCGCCTGTCCGGGGAGGCTGGTACGGGAATCGAACCGTGCTGCTGGTCTGCTTTAACAGCCAGCGATTTAGCCCAGTGAGCTAAACCAGCCCCTATGCTGGGTAATATGAGGCTGGTGTTGAATTTTATTTGATTAGTTTTGATTGTTTATGTCAGCCTGGAGCCACCAGGACCCTGGGGAACAGCTGAGATGCTGAAATCGGGTTGAAGAGACAGTGACGTCACACGACAGTTGCCAGTCGATACAATAGATCCTGACAGATACAGTCAGCATCCGGGTAGCCTGCACCGTTCACGTTTCGGCTGTTTAGCGGGACTCTGCAGCAGAAAGGTATAAATTATCTTAATGTGACTAACATACAGATAAATAACTGTATACAACCAGATATTGTTAGCGACCGAGGCACAGCACAGTTGAGCTGTGTGACTGTAGGAACAAGAAGGATCTACAATAGTGTAAACAACTCAATCCAGCAGCAGGTGCGCGGTACTGATGATCAGACGTTTGTTTCACTTCCGCAGAGACAGCCAATCCTCTGATTGCCAGCGACACTCGGGTGAAAGGCAACGTCAGTAATATTGGCCCCCGTGACAGTGCAGCAAAAATCTAAGGACGATACAAATACAAGGCTGTGGCGTTCCAAGGCCTTCGTGACTTGTGGATTAATTCGAGCTCCGGCAGTTTTATAGCCCTCACCGTGGGGCGCACCCTTCTGAAGCACGTCCATTACCTAAGTGACTCTCCCAACAGGCAAGAGATGAGTTTTCGATCGAAAAATCGATTTTATACTGAAGCCTAAAGCAGATCCCATGGTCCTGCATGATAACAATAATAATGCTGCTCCGTCAGTCTGTTAAAGTTCTTATTCTGAATTCCATATGTGAAATACAACAGCAGAGATTGACACACTCTTTTGTTACAGGAACGTACGGGGTAGATTCAGCGGCCTTGGGCTTATCTGAGTCAACGGTTCTGGAAGAGCGAGCAATCTATAACTTCCAGCTACATTATCTCCACATCTGAGAGCTGTTATTACCGCTGCTGGTAGCCGGGTATTCCACGTTTTAATTTACCATGTACATTGCGGCATGGAAATGAGTCGCGTATTTTCCCAAACTGCTCATCTGTTCACGCGCAGAAGAGCAGAGGTACCAATATAACTGAATGATGAATAGACCTGACTGTGTTCCTGGATCCAGGATCAAACAATTCCCTCAGACAGGAGCAGCAAAGCAGATTTAGTGGAGCTGTGACTACTCGCAGAGGTTTTTGTGCGGTGCTCTAGCTGCTCTCTAACGCTGTGCCTCACTGCACAGTAATAGACAGCCCCGTCATCCACACTGAGGCCGCTTATATTGAGGTAACCGTTCTGTTTAGACTTGTCAGCAACCGCCAGGTATCGTCCTGAAACTGCATCATCCTTCAGATCTAATAATTTGCTAATAATCCGGATTGGTGGCTGTGCCGCTTTCTTATGATACCATTGCATGTACTGCATATTCGAGTCTGTATATTCACAATCCAGCCGCACCGAAACCCCTTCTGACACGGATTTTCTCACCGGCGATTGAGTTACTGGATCTGCACTTCGCCCGCCTGCGAAGGGAAATAAATGAAACATCGATAGGTTAAACATAATTCACCTAAATTTGTTTGTATATCTGTGAGTTTGTGGAAACTCAACTATGTGGATATTTCTGATTGTTAATTATATTCAATGTAATTGCCATCCAAAAACTGCTAGTCTGGCACGATGAATATTATCCATTACTCACCGTCCAACAGCGCCGCCAGGATTAACAGAAACATGTCTGACTGAACCTCTCTGAGTGAATGGGAATGACATGAGGCAGAGATCGAGAAGCCGAGAGGGAACCCGGGCTCTGTTCAGCTCATTGATCCACCCACACACTGCAGGGGATGAGGCCCATTCCGACATCACTCAGACCACGACGTTTATTGGTTTTGACGGTGCCGTGACGGAACTTCATCATCCCCATGTTTGAAGGTGGCGCCCTCTGGTGCCGGAGTAGTTTCATTCCTGTTTGAATGCAGCCACTGAATGGATTGAGGGTGCATTGAAATACACAAGAAGACATGAATGTCTCCCTGAAATCTAAACTAGATCTGCTAGGAAACAGTTTTTACAACTGTTGATGTTTGTGTCAGAAACGGACACTAAATCGATGAAATCTTTGCTGTCCGTTTCTTTCCAAATCCTGTGCACGACAAATGAGTAGTATTAGGACGTTGGAGAAAGATGTTATATATTTAAATATTAACAGGGACGAGGGCCGTTTATGCAAAGACCAGAGAATTCTGGGTTCATTTGCTTGTAACAATAGAGGTAAAAGGAAGACTCAAATCGTTTTGCTGTAATTGTTCCTATTAGCAGCAGATCCAATGACAAATCATCCCGATTTGATAGAAAAATATGATAGAGAATGATGTATTTATTCATAATATTCCGATTTGTTAACATCTAGAACACAACGCGAAAATGATGAAAGAAGATTCAATAACAACTGCCAAAAGGTGACTGTCATAATCTGAGAATGGAAAGCAATATGAAAAATGTGAGGTGGGCAAGACCATTGGGACAGCATTTTCAAAAAGGCACGTGTACGGTAAGCCGAATGCTCATTCCGTTCCCTTATTTTCGATACTTCTGGGCGATTCATGCCAGTCCCCCACTAATTGCTCTCACTCACTTGAGCAGGGCGCAGGTGCAGGATGGTCACAGGTCTCCAGACATTCAAGCGTCACTATTTCCGCTCCGGCAATCCCCCCTGCAGCTGTTACCAGCCGCACAGTCTGACTAGTTTAGAATCTGCGGTGTCCCGGGGCGCAGCTTCCGTTTGCTGTTCCCATTTTCATTCTGAAACGATTGTGTTGTTGGGGAAATTGCTGCACATGACCCATTCGTGGCATCGGATAGGTCAGCAATGCTGATCGGTTTGGGAGTGTGCATTTCTACTCCAGCTGATCACTTCCTCCAATGAAGAGGGACTAATTCAGGATCCTCCTGGTTCCGCTCCTCGACATGATCTGACTTCTCAGAGAATACTTCTCTCACTTTAAAACTCCATTCTTCTGTGACTGATCTTTTCACCCAAATATCACTGATTCCACTTGTTTTTCCAACAATCCCATTTTCCTCAAACCCGGGGGGCACTCCGTATTTCATTTCTATTTCAGTAATTTACCACAATTTCCTCTTCAGTTACCTCACGGGGCCACTGCCTGCCTATTACCCATCCTATTTAGACCGTAGACAGTTAGTATGGCCAGTGAGAAGCTCTTCCCCTCAGAAACTCCGGAATTAGCAACACAACAACATCGGCTTTTTTCATCAGTCCTTCCACGGGATAGACGAACCCCTAAAGGGGAATGTATATGCCCTGGTCTTAAAAACACAATGACATTGATATTCACCCTAAGAAACCTGAGATAATTGTTTTGTAAGCATCTTTTGGTCCTCTCCACATTATATGAAACTAACCATATAAGAAATAGCATCGGGCGCAGATCAGTTGAACCTTCGAACCTTCAGTAAGATCACAGTTGATCAGATTGCGGCCGGAGGTCGAATTTCCTGCCCTTCAGAAACGGGAACGCGCTTGAAAATAAGATGCTTCCGTGGAGATGAATAGCAACCTCATTTTTTTTCAATGAGGGACAGTTGAAAATATCCACCTTGAAAAAGTGTCCATGACGGGAAGTGAGAAAGGGCAGTCCCTGAATTCAGTTTCTCTCATTATCCTCAGAAATTTTTCGACTGGTTTTGAACTATTTGTCAATGTTTCTGACAAACTGATGGATCCAATTAACGAATTATCTGCATTCAGTCATGCCTCATTATTAACTGTGTAATTTGCTATGAAATATATATCGAGAGCTATCACTCGATTACAATAATGGCCTGTCTGCCAATGTTTGCTTTGTGTGTGCGTGTGTGAATGTGTGTATATGTGTGCATGTGAGTTTATGTTTGTGTGAAAGAATGTGTGTGTCTGTTTGAGTATGTGTGTGCTTATGTGTGTGTTGTATATGCGTGCGTGCATGTGTTCTTTATTGCCTTCCTTTTAGGTGTATGCGTCTGGAAGTGCTAATTTGTATGTCTCCACGTCTGATTCCTGGCGTCTGCAGTTATGCTTATTTTACCAAAAATTATCTAGCAGCAAGGCGGTGCTACTAGATAATTTGGTAAAGATTTTTCACAGCAGAAATTTTCAATGTACATAAATTACTTCAACTAATCAAGCCATTGTGTGCACAGTTTTTAATTCTGGTCGTGCGCATAGTGTTTCTTACGTTACGTTTGGAATTATTAATGGGCCATATCAAAACCAGGAATTGCTTCACTTTCAACCTCGTCAAATATTGCAAGAGATGGGATGAGAGAGGGGGAAAGAGTGAGCAAGGTAGAAAGTGATACTGACAAAAAAATGGATGGTGCAAGGAGAGAGAGAGAGAGAGACAAGCACATGGAAGGAGGGCACAGGGGACAGTGAGAGAGAGAGAGAACGATTGAAAGCAAAACTTTAAGCAGAAGGTCAAGAAAGAGAAAGATACCGAAATAGGTTTAGCCACACTGGGTAACGGTTACATATGTTTAACTCTAAGTGTGATCCTCTGCTTGAGTGTTTGTATGAATGCGTTTGCGTGTGCGTCTGGTGTATGTGTAAGTGCATCGACAGAGCGACAGCCATAAGCGGATTAGTACGGAAAGAGCTTTGAGTGTTCATGCAGTAATTGGGCACCTGCATCACTGATTGGTTCGTCGTTAGTCCCATTTCGGAGAGAGCAGCCAATCCTCTTCCTCGGCAGCTGTCCCTCAGATTCACAATAAACGAAGCATTCCCCGTTCCGTGTTCACTCTTCAATGTCAGTCTACAACATTCGGAGTATTTAAAACATTCTGATTGGTTGGCTGAAATCTAAGCCATCTACCATATTTCTCCTATGCCCTTTCCCGGTAACCATGGCCGTGCTGCCCGGTGAGTGGATTGCTGAGTCGTTTCCATATTCCATTATTTGCATTTACTCTGACGTCTGGCACAGGTGAAATGAAAATGAAAATCGCTTGTTGTCACGAGTAGGCTTCAAATGAAGTTACTGTGCAAAGCCCCTAGTCGTCACATTCCGGCGCCTGTGCGGCAATTCTAGTATGGGAATTGAACCGTGCTGCTGGCCTGCCTTGGTCTGCTTTAAAAGCCAGCGATTTAGCCCACTATGCGTTATTTCAGAATTTGTGGAACGGATTCAATGTCCCATAGATGATTCAGGAAGGACAGACCGTAACACAAAACTGCAATTACTATACATCGGATAGCTATCCCGACCTCTTTGATACATTCGCTATTCTGCAGAATCTCCGGGATACTTACTGAGGAGGCATGGCAAGGGGCAGGGGGCCAGGCATCCAGAATTCCGAGCGTTTTTTGCTGCTTTCGACCAGGACAAGGAAACAGTTGCTTTACATATTAGTTGAGCTTCTGTCCCTGACTCTGCCGTGTATCTCTGTGGGCTGAGATGCATTCAGTCCGTACAAAAATCGACAAGGCACTCTCATCCCCTCTCACTGAATCGGATCACGAAAGTGAAGCTCAGATTCACATCTCAGATCAAAACCAATTTGCAAAATAGCTGTCAGCAGAACCCAAATTGAGAAGGCAACGCTGTTGAACATCAAACTGAGCCCTACATCAGATACACTGTAGCGGCCAGAAATGTGGATAACAGGGTGAAGGTATGAGGGAGCTTCCGCATGGCTGTTCCGCCACAAGCAGGAGAGTGCGCATGCGTCAGTGCTTCCGTCTGAGGAAAGTCAGACTGCAGCCTCTGTGACGTCAGTCTGTATCTGTGACGTCAGTCTGTCGATTCGTTGTGACGTCAGAGGTACCCTGTTCCGTGGAGCTGATCCCAACATCAAACCCTGTTTTTAAAAGGAATGAAGAAAGAAAAGGCGCAGGAAACAATAATTAACCGATACGTTTATTTCGAGCTGCATCTGCCTGTCATTTTGAAGATTCTATTTTGTTTGTTTTTTCAACCGCTTCTGGAACCGGTATCCTGACGTTTTCGTTGGTTTGTTGGTAGTATTTGGTTTGAGAGGCTGACAGCGCTGCTCATATAACGGGTGAATCTGCCCGAGATTCTGTAGAACCCCCAAACAGACAGGAATACTGAGCTACGGTCCAAGGTAAACGTACAGGGGTAAGACTGCTTTCCATCACATTTCCCATAGACAAAACGCAGTAATAGACGGCACCGTCAGCTCCCGCCCCTTGAAGCTTCAACTCGTGAATTGAGTTGAGGTCTCGAATCCTACCGAGAAATATGGTTTGGCAAAACTTTCATTTACCCACCCAGAATTTCTGCAGCGCAACTTCGCGCGCTGTGTATCTGGTGCTCTTGAAGTCAGAATAAATAATGAAGCTGATGTTGCATATACCTTTTTATGTTTTCCCTTCTACAACTGTCTTTAGATCTAAGGACAGCAACTGACAAACAGAGCCTCCATGACCTAGATCTAAATCCATATTCAAACAAGGAATTATCAGACCGGCGGGTGTTTAATATGCTGATTCATACCCTATTTTGGAAATTGGAGAAAATGCGGAAGGTGTTGAGTCCACAATTACCTGTCAGAAATATTCCCACAATATCCTGATGCTAAGTCATATTCTGCTCGCTATCCGCTCTGTCAAAGGAGGGTTGGGTATTTGAAGATACTGATCGCTATCCCACCATCAATAATCTGCTGTAAGGTCTCAGGATTCTATCAACTCACTGCCATTTGCTCGCAGTGAGGTTGTGAAACGGATGAATAGTGAAGTGACTGCGAATGAACAGAAACATATTATAGAAATTAAAAGACACTCCAAAAGGCCATGAACATCGAGGGAAATTGATGCATGGGAGTGTGTTTTAACACTCGATGTTCCTAATTTGTAAATTTCAACCTTTTCATTAATACAATCCAGACAACTAAAACACGCTGTTCATATAGAGTTTGTGCGCGGTCGTGATCAAAAGGATCGGTATGCTAACGGGGAGACGGGGAAAAGCTGCACAATAAGTCAGACAGACACAGAAATAACATCAAAAGAAAAAAACGAGGTGACACCAGAAATTAATTTGTGACTCTCATTTTTATTATAGCTGTGAGCTGAAAGCAACTACTTTAATTCCCTAAGTGGCCCTTGCCTGGTTTTGTTGTCTTGCTCTGAAATTATGAAAAGTCTCGTTGGCTTTCACTGTGGAGGTTGAATGTTTATCGGCGAGAGACCGCCCTCTGGTGGGCACTAACTGGAACTCTCAGTGTGGGGTTATTGTACGGCAGCTGCTCTCTCTGCAGTAGTGTGGGCACCATGGCACAGAAATACACGGCGCAGTCGGAGAGAAGGGCCCCGGCGATAGTTAAAGGAACCGTTGTGTTTTCTTTATGCAAAACCGCCAAGAACCTGGCTGGTAAATTTGGAGAATTATTTACACCCCCAGAGCTATATATTGCTATTAAATATTTTGGAGCTTTCCCCGGATACTGGATGTACCAAAACAGAGTTTGAAGAACAGCTGTCGAGTATCTACAATCCAGTGTTACGTTCTGTCCTTCCAGAACCTTTAATTCAGATCGATCCTGGAACACTGCATCTTCGCCATTTGTTCCTGTAAAAGACAAACAATGTTTCAAACGTCTGGGAATGAACATAACATATGGAACATGTGCATGTGTGATATTAAATATTATATTAAATATTGACTCACTGGGCAGGATGCTGAGAATCACCATAAAGCAATATGAGGAGAACATGGTGCCGGGTTTAAAGTTGGAAAGAAATAACATCATGTTTGAAGTAAGTTGCAGTTCTAGTCTGATATTAAAGAGTAATCTCCAATCAGCTGCAGATTTCACGCAATGTGATTCTGATGGGCGTTTCCCAAGGTCAGGATTGGCTAGTCCCTCAGTGCTCGTGAGAGTCGGGCACCAATCGTTCTTGCTTCTGGACTAATGAACTCCTTTAACATTTTCGCTGCCTTGGTGTCTCTCAGCTTTCTCTTCATGTCTGTCTCTCTCTGCTGTTCGGCTTCTCTGTCGGTATCTCGCCTCTCTCTCTCTCTCTCTCTCTCACACACACACACACACACACAAACTTTCTCTGTCACGTTTTCGTTCTTTCACATGGCATTCAAGTTCAAGAGTCGAAAATAAAATTCATCTCAAATTGCCGTTTCAACGAATTCACCAACCAAGGTCCAGTGAAGGGACCCGGTGACGTGATGTGGAGACAAGAAGGTCGGAGACACGATTTGAGACAAACGAACAGATAACAACATAGAGAGAATAAGACATAAATAATAATATATTAATTAATTGAGAAAATTAAATAATCAATTGAATATAACACGACACGTGTCAAAATAAGTTACTTCACTGCGATTTAAACATAATTTAACATTAGTTCCTGTGTATATTCACCTGCATTAAAGTACATTATAATAGTAATAACGAGGAACCCGTAACCGCTCCCGCCGCAGTAAACAGACAAATATGATGCTGGAGCTCTTTGATGGGAGGAACTTTACATTACACAAGATGATAACTACAGTTCAGACGCCAGACTAAAATGGAGGCAGCTAACTTTTAATGTATGTTAAATACATGTATGTTAAATTACACCTTTCAGATACTAAACTGGCAGCGTATATTCCGTCCTGTACATATGCCACGAACAACACAGAGATCATTTCCCTGAGTGCCACAGTAGAATCTTAATCAAATTCGACTCCCTTCACTACCACCCCTAACAACTCCCCCTCCCCCATACCCTTCCCGGCAGCCAGTTCAATTTATTCAGTGACAGAGACTGAAATAAATAGAACATCTTCATCTGCATCCAAACTGTTAATTCTTCCAGAGAACAGCTTTCAGGACAATTTCGGATTAAACAGTCGCTCAGGTCAATTAGAGATCGAACTTTGTTGATATTTACCGTTCTGTTAGTGATCAGCGAAATGTACGGTTAGATTTTCAGCCTCTGCAATAAACACAGACTTGTGATTACAGAAATAATATCAGGCCAATCAGACACAGCTCTCGAGGCGATGTTCCTGTCATATGTTCCGCAGGAAGTGGCTTCAGTCAAGCTTCAGCCAATAGCCTCAGTGTTTGTTTAATTTTGCACAGGTTTCTGAGATGAATAAAAAATCTCTGGAAAATGCTGAAGCAACAATATCGCTCTTCGTTCTCACAATGGTCTGGGTTATATTAATTATCTGTAAGATGTTTAACTTTTTTACGAGTGTCTCTTTGGTGTAATAAATTTGACAAATGGAAACTTGAGGAGGAAAAATCTATATCCACTCTGAGTTATGATCGATTGCGAGCATTTCTGGTCTCTTCCTCACCGGTCGAACATAGGGACACAAAACACAATAGAAATAACACACGACAAAGACGAATCTGTAACTGAGAGATTCCACCCATTAAGGAAAGCTGTACAGACTGGCGTCCCCTCCTCTAGTGAAGGTAAGACTCAGAAGTAAACAAATAGGCTGCTCTAAACTGAAGAAGAATTTCAATGAGAGGTACTTGGACAAGTCGCTAATACTTATGGATGATTCTAAAACTAACATTCATAAATATAAGAGATCCAACATGATCCATTCTGGAAATCAAGAGAAACATCTTTATCAGGAGAGCGGTTAGAAAGTAGAACTCACAAGGAGCAGTTGAGATTGGTGAAGATGCAATAAGGGGCAATAGATAACCAGGCGAGGGAGAAAGGGTCGTGAAGTTTTCCTGATTCACCGAGATGAAATGGAAGGAACATTGACCAGTTCAGCTGAATGGGTTCTTTGCGCTGGAAACTCGTTTAGTTTTAGATAACACGAACTGACTTTGCACCTTCAGTACAGTTCAGTTGAAGTTTTAATCGACGATTTCCGCTTTCATTACGTGCTCAATGACTGAGCGATGGAGATTCTGTGACTCAGCGGGAATCCTCACTCACACAGACCGAGAGAGAAGATGTCACTTCAACCTGTACCTATACCGACGATGCTTATTATTTATTCTGGGACCGTCAATACCCAGACAGACTGCCCGAGTTTGCGGTCCGGAGGCACACAGTAAGAAGTCTTACAACACCAGGTTAACGTCCAACAGGTTTGATTCAAATCACTAGCTTTCGGAGCACTGCTCCTTCCTCAGGTGAATGAAGAGGTATGTTCAAGAAGTATATATACAGACAAAGTCAGTGATGCAAGACGATACTTTGAATGCCAGTCTTTGCCGGTAATTACGTCTTTACAGGTCCAGACGGTGCGGCTGGAGAGAGGGGTAATCACAGGTTAAAGAGATGTGAATTGTCTCAGGCCAGGACAGTTGGGAGGGTTTCGCAAACCCAGGCCAGATCATGGGGGTGAATGTAATGTGACATGAATCCAAGGCACACGGGCCGCGGTGCTGTATTGACGGCGGATTTCGCTCAGGACCGGTTTTCTGATGCAGTCCAGCAGGCAGACAAGTTGTACCGATTGACCATCTTGGAGATGCGGCTGTCTGACACCGCGGTCTATTACTGTGCACAGAATCGCACAGTGATCGGAACGAGGGAAAATCTCGAATAAAAACTGCCGCAGGTTTCTGGGTCACAGCTGCTGTCTGTTGAATGTTGTTTATAACAACGGCTCAGATACTGACTCAGTGTGAGCACAGACTCCGAACACAATCCACATAAACGCCATCTAACATAGTTCATATCAATGACCGATTCCATCTGATTATTCCATCCATTGTGCGAGGCAGGAATTTGCGGCAGTTTGTTTGGGCATCTCTAGGAACCCGCCACGAAAATTGAGAATACAAAACGCTGCAGACGGTCTGGAACTTGGTATGTTCCTGATTCGATGTTTCAGAAAGAGCTCTTGACAAGGAACAAATAATATTGGCTTTGACATATCGTCAATAGTGTAAACTGAAGTCCGCCAGCTGAGGAACATTCTATTAACTACAGTACCCTATTATAAAGCTCACAATGTTAAATCCTTCCGCATAATACAACTAAGAATTCTTAACATAAACAAACACAAACAGATTATTTTCAGGACACGATTTGAACCTGATGAACAATGATTAATAAGCAAGTGGCCTCAAAAGACAGGTTTGGTGTGTTTCAGGCACAGGAAAATCAGCTGAATACAAACGCCTCATTGAAAAGAGCACCAGCTAGTTTGCTATAATCACAAGACGCACATCGCATACATCTTTATGCACGTACAAAGCTTGTTCTGCGTTTCTGTACTTCCCAGTGTTATATACCTGCTATGTTACCTGTTATGTTCACCTGTTTTAACGGCTGGAAGGCAATATCACATCTTTAGCTCAGCATTTATTTCGTAATATCTTAAATTTACAAAGTGGCATAGATTCTCCAAGCACATCTTTACATTATGCTCAAAATATATTCGATGCAAAATGAACAAAGGAAACCTTTCCCAAAGGGCAGCACGGTAGCACAAGTGGTTAGCACTGTGGCTTCACAGCTCCAGAGTCCCAGGTTAGATTCCCCGCTGGGTCACTGCCTGTGCGGAGTCTGCACTTTCTCCCCGTGTCAGCGTGGCCTTCTTCCAAATGCTCTGGTTTCCTCCCACAGTCCAAAGACGTGCAGGCAGGTTAGGTGGATTGGCCATGCTAAATTGCCCTTATTGTCCAAAATGATGAGGAGGGGTTATTGGGTTACGGGGATAGGGTATAGGTGAGGGCAGATGCGATGGGCTGAATGGCCTCCTTCTGCACTGCACGTTCAAAGTTGTACCTGTTCCTCTCGGCTTGTTAACCTTTTTGATTTATTTGAAGACAGAGGAATCTGCTGCTAATTTTGGAAAGTCCATGTACCAACCGCGCCCCCCCCCCCCCCCCACTCGCGCCCCCCCCCCCCCCCCCCCCCCCCCCCCCCCCCCCACACACACACACACTCTCCCGCCCGCTATTCCCTCTGTTTCACCACAAAGTTGGTTCTGTACGAGGCTCCCTCTGGTTGCTGTCACTGTGTCTTTACGTCCGCAGTAATACGCCGCGCGGTCAGACAGCCGCAGCTCCCGGATGGTGAATTTCCCCTCACTTTTCGAAATATCCAGAGATGCAGAAAATCGATACCCCACACCCACTGCTCTGGAAACTGCTCCGGAATTAGGAATGTGCATCAAGAAGATGGGGGCTTTCTCCCGATCCAGGCGGTACAGCTGTAAGGAATATGAAGCAGCAATGGTCGGATAGTTGTAGTTAACTGTCACCGAATCTCCTTCAAACGGTGTCAGTGTAACCGGTTCCCGTGAGATTGAATCTACACCACTAACACCTGCAGAAATTTAGAAACAAAGAGATTTTAAAAAATCATTCTGTTATATTAATGTTATCAAGGAACCGGCATGTTTTGTAAGTATAGTGAATAAACAGTTAAAGGGAAGATTACTATGTCAGTATAACGTGAAAGTTGTGTAACTTGGGCTATTACAGGCTAAGAGAGCCGCAATTGAGAGGAATGAGTAAAAAGTAACTCCCAACATGTCCACAGAACTGATGGTGGATTTGAACAGAGCGAGTTAGCCCTGAATTATTTTACGTCAGACGCTCCGGTCTCTATGGCTCATAGACCGGATTGGTTCATTCCTGACAGTCAACAGGTGACACCCAATCAGCTCACAGTTAGATAGAACATAGAACAGTACAGCACAAAACAGCCCCTTCGGCCCTCGATGTTGTGCCGAGCAATGATCACCCTACTCAAACCCACATATCCACCCTATACCCGTGACCCAACAACCCCCCCCCCCCCCAACCTTACATTTCAGGACACTACGGGCAATTTAGCATGGCCAATCCACCTAACCCGCACATCTTTGGACTGTGGGAGGAAACCGGAGCACCCGGAGGAAACCCACGCGCACACGGGGAGGACGTGCAGACGCCACAGACAGTAACCCAGCCAGGAATCGAACCTGGGACCCTGGAGCTGTAAAGCATTTATGCTAACTACCATGCTACCGTGCTGTTCTTTTGTCCTGCAAGGAATAGAATCACAGAATCCCGACAGTACAGAAGGAGGCCATTCGGCCTGTACAGTCTGCTCCGTCCTTTCAAGAGACCATCCTATCTGGGGCCAATTTCCCTGAAACTCCACCCGAAGGGGCATGGTCCCTTAGCATGGTTAATCCAGCTAACCTGCACATCTTTGCACTGTGGGAGAAAAGCAGAGCACCCGCGGGAAACCCACGCAAACACGGGGAGAATGGACAATCTCCACACGGACAGATACCCGAGGTCGGAATCGAACCTGAGTCCCTGGCGATGTCAGGCAGCAGTGCTAACCACTATGCCACCATATGCCCAATTAGATTAACCTTCATTTGCTTTCCGCCAATCCACGACGTCAGAGCAATGAATATCGAACCACTTGAAACTGTTCCCACAACAGCTAATTGGACAGAAGAACAGAAGATGATAAGAAATAGGATTTCGCGTGGGCCATTTGGTCTTTCTAACCTGCTCACGCCATGTGAACATTGGCGCTGTCGAGGTGAATCACCCCCTGCCTAATAATATTTACGAGAACGGATCCAGAGATAAGCAACTTTATTCACGAAGATAGATTTGAGAAGTAGCGACTGCTGCCCTTGATGAGCAGGTTAAAACGTGATCTGAGAGAGGTATTGCAAATCATGACGGTTCTAGACAGAGTAGATATGGAGGAACAGTTTCCATTGGTGGGAGGGTCGAGTACCAGAGGGCACAGATTGAAGGTAATTGGGAAAGGAATCTTGGAGCCATGAGAGAAACATTTTCACCCAACCAATGGTTAGGATGTGTACTGAACTGTTTGATTGTGTGTGGTGGGGGCGGGGGGGGGGGGGGGGGGGGGGAGAAGGGTCAACTGATGCTTTCAAAGGGTAATTGGATTGTTACCTCAAATAGAAAATCAAAGCTAGTTTACAGATAAATGAGTGGTGTTAGATAAATCGCCCCTTTATTCGGCCAGAACACGCATGCCTAGTGGGAAGGCCTTCTTCTGCATTGAAAACACCCTCTGACTATGTTTAAAGGGGAGGCAGTGGGTTAGCTGTAATGTCACTGAGATAGTAATTGAGATGCCCAGCCTAATTTCTGACACCATGTGTTCAAATCCTACAATAGCTGAAAGATGAATTTTAAAATATAAATAAATGGCACAGTAAGCTAATCAGTTCTTGGGGTTAGAGATGGTCAACAAATGTTGGTCTAGCCAGTGAGGCCCACACCCCATGACATTTATTTTTTAAATCAGAAATTGCAATACTATAATTTGGCCAGTTGGTGGCAGTGACACCGTGGTTGCTGACATTACATGAAGCAGAGATTGTCTCAATTATTACGACAATGGACCCTGTCTGTGTTCAAATTAAACGAGACACCGTATTAGGCTAGCTCAGTTGGCTAGACAGCTGGGTTGTGATGCAGAACCTGGCCAACAGCATGGGTTGAATTCCCGTACTAGCTAAGGTTATTCCTGAATGACTTGCCTTCCCAACCTTGCCCCTGGCCGCAGGTTTAATTCCCACCAGCTATCTCTCGCCCTCAAAGAGGAAAGCAACCTGTGGTCCACTGGGACTATGGCGACTTTGCCTATTAGGCTCGGTCACGTTTCTGATTTTATGACTGCAGAGCCCAGTTATGACCATACTCGGCTGAATCCCAGCTGTTAACATGTTGAACCAAGGCCCTCCTTATATTACGCCCAGCATTCAGGAAGTTACATTAGCACTGAATAATACCTCGGCTAATATGAAAATGGTCCATGCCCAATTGTTACTTCACGAGACCCAGCATCCACTGATACTAAACCTAAGCATGTTCCTGTTTGTATTACATGAGGCACTGTCTCAATTATTATTTTAAAATAACCTGCCACATTCATCAGCATAGTGGTCTTGGCCAAACCATCTTTAGCTGCTTTATCAATTATTTTATTTTATTCATAAAGTCAGAAATGAGGATGTTCTCTGTTGATTGCACAATATTAAACCACCATTCGCGACCCCTCACATACTGAAGCAGCCTATGAACAATGCAACAAGATCGGACTGCATTCAGGTTTGACTGGTATGTGACAAGTACAGGCAATGGCCAAGAGAGGATCAAACCATCGCCACTTGACATTGAATGGAATTACCATCGTGGAATCCCCCAGCATCAAATATCCTGGGAGTGACCATTGACTAGAAACTGAAATCAAATAGCCCAATAAATACGGTTTCTACCAGAACAAGTCAAGTCTAGGAACACAGGACAAAACAGCCTCTTCCATTGCTGTCACTCCACAAACATCAAATCCTTCAACCACCGACGAACAGTGTCAGATGAAATGAAATGAAAATGAAAATCGCTTATTGTCACGAGTAGGCTTCAATGAAGTTACTGCGAAAAGCCCCTAGTCGCCACATTCCGGCGCCTGTCCGGGGAGGCTGGTACGGGAATCGAACCGTGCTGCTGGCCTGCTTGGTCCACTTTAAAAGCCAGCGATTTAGCCGAGTGAGCTAAACCAGCCCCTATTATGTAACATATACAAGATGTATTATAGAAACTCACCACGGCTACTGAGGAGCGTCTTCCAACCTACGAGCACTTCCATCTTGAAGGACAACACCAGAAAACACATGTATTTGTGTGATCAAAATCGTAGAAATATTTTGAACGTTAATAAGTGGAATAGGTCAAAGATAATGTAGGCATCAGGATCAAATTCCGAAGTGACAGGAATACAGATTCCAGAAATAATAATAGAGAATTAGAGCATCAAAACTTGAATGGTGGTGGGCTATTTGTACATAAATTACCGAAGCAGCGTTTTTGCCCACTCTTATTTTAGGAGACGCAATTAAAATAGTTAAGACATTGCTGACTATGAACGTACACAATACAGGGACTGGTGCAATTTTAATAGTTACAACCTGCAGTTCATGACTGAACACATGGCTGGATCGAGTCTGATGCTGACACAATGAGTAGCTGGTGCAGCCCATCAAAGTTGGCTCTCAAATAACCGTGTCTGTGTGGGAGACAGCGAACATTGACACAACAGCAAATGATTTTCCTAATGTTGCATGAGAGTCAGACACCATTGCAATGTGATTGGATGAAGTTAGTGTCAGGCAGATAAAACCCAAAATTGCTGGAATTTCTCTGCATGTCAGGCAGAATCTGAGGAGAGAAACAGAGTTCACGTTTCATATCTCTGACAGAACATCTGCACCAGGTTCATGTACCTGAAACTAACTATTTCTCTCTGAAAATGTGACCCGCCAGAGTAACACATTTGGCAGCACTTCTGTTTCTGACCTAAATAAAAGCAAATTACTGCGGATGCTGGAATCTGAAACGAAAGTGAAAATGCTGGAAAATCTCAGCAAGTCTGGCAGCATCTGTAAGGAGAGAAAAGAGCTAACGTTTCGAGTCCAATGACTCTTTGTCAAAGGTCAGACTGGGGTCTGTTTCTGACCTGTTTGACCTGGGTTCAAATTCCACTCCAGGATTGTTGACCATGGAAGGAGTGTTGGTGCCACTGAAGCAGGTTATTAATCAGCCTCCAAAATCCTTAACACTCTCCACACCTTCCTGCAAGAGGGGTATAATGTGAATGTACGAAAACCAATTGGATTGTCCATTCGCTTTCTGACGTGTTGAGTTTTTCCAGCAGCTTTCGAGCAGTATCACAATTTTAGATTTCTAGTATATGAGGCGTGTTACCTTTGGACTAATGTAATGGGAGCTGCGAACAGGAATATCAGCATCGATTCGTTGGTGGTACTCTTAACTCCTGAGTCAGAAAGCTGTGGGTGCAAGTTCCAGTCCGGAGCCCCGACCTCACAATATAGATCAATTCTCACCGTGATAGTTTGGATGAAAATCCTTCGAGTCCATTATCCATTATTTCCATACATTTCAGATTTAAGGGGTGAAGGACAGAAAAACACTGGTCAGTCGCCCCATTCAGCGAACTGCGGGTTACCGGCATATCAATGATGCGTTGACGTCCTTTCCTCCTCCTCCTCCCCCCCCCCCCCCCACCCCCCCCCCCCCCCCCCACCCCCACACACACACACACACACACACTTGTAAAATAACAAACATCTTTTCCCCTTGGATTTGCGAAGTGATTTACAACTGTCGCACCGGTATGATAATCACAGAGTCCGGCTCCAGAGTATCAATAACAGAGGCTGCCGGGCCCGGGGTCAGACTGGGGTCAGGTATAATAATAATCACAGAGACCGGATCCAGTGTATCAATAACAGAGACTGCCGGGGTCGGGGTCAGACTGGGGTCTGGCATAATAATAATCACAGAGACCGGCTCCAGTGTATCAATAACAGAGACTGCCGGGCCCGGGGTCAGACTAGGGTCTGGGATAATAATAATCACAGAGACCGGCTCCAGTGTATCAATAACAGAGACTGCCGGACCCGGGGTCAGACTGGGGTCAGGTATAATGATAATCACAGAGACCGGCTCCAGTGTATCAATAACAGAGACTCCCGGGGTCGGGGTCAGACTGGGGTCTGGTATAATAATAATAATCACAGAGACCGGCTCCAGTGTATCAATAACAGAGAAAGGTGAAAATCTTCGGTGAAGGGAGGCAGGGGACCTCATGAACAGCTGATTTTAAGAAGAAGTGAATCTATCAGAAAGCAATGATGCTCCGGGCCCCAGCCCAGGCATCATGCTGAGTGACAGGGATGTGTGTTGGAAAAGCGGATTGGAAACTTCATTGAGTGAGGTGCGTGTAATTGACTCCACCTCGGATCTTTATACGCAATGGGAGGATAATTATGGCAAACCCTATAATGGTGCATCTGTCGGGGGAAACAAAAACATCTGTCTCTTCTTATTGATACGAACAGTTCTCCATTCACACAGACACGCAAGAGCCGGTTCCGGCAGCTTATGAACACTATATTTCTTTTGTAAATTTAGAGTATCCATTTATTTATATTTTCAAATAGAGGGTAATTTAGCGTGGCCAATCCACCGACCCTTCACAGTTCTGGGTTGTGGGGGTGAATCACACGCAATCACGGGGAGAACATGCAACCTCCGCACGGACAGTGACCCAGGACCGGGATGGAACTCGGGTCTTCAGAAGCGCAGGCCGCAGTGCTAACCACTGTACCAACGTACCGTCTCAAATTATGGGCACTTATGTTTAAATCATCAGTTTCGGACACAAAGACTAAAAGCCAAAGCCTCATCACAGGAAGAATTAGTGCCACAAAGGTTAACGAAAATTGTTCTTTTTCGAAACAAGTGCTATTCGCTGTTACGTTGTCCAAAGTGGTGGATTGTAAACAGCAACGATCCTCTGAAAGATTCGTGGCAATTATCTACACACACCCAGGTTCTGCCTAAAGACAGGATTAGCACAAGATCAAACCTGTGTAATGATTGTATTTTATTTGGCCTCAATGAAGGACAGGGGTAGATACAGAAAAGGTGCTGGGACAATGATTAGAGATGAACCATCCAACTGGTCCCATTCCCTCTCATCCTTCAAATCTTAATACCTTCAAATATTTATCCATCATTTTCCAAAGTTGCTATTAAATCTGATTCCATCATAATTTCCCCTTGTGTGTTCCAGTTTATAACAACTCGCTGTGTCAAAACAATCCTCCTGTTCAATACAGTAAATCTGTGTCCTCTTGTTACAGACCCTCCTGCCAGTTGTAATAGTCTCTCTCTAATTACTCTATTCAAACCTTGATGGTTTTGTTTGAGCAGTTTAATTAAATACATAAAGACGGAGAAAGATACAGAGAGAGAGAGAGAAACT
>NW_024055498.1:815470-877646 GCF_902713615.1 Scyliorhinus canicula
CAGGAATGTTCCCTTCCAGTCGGGAACACTTCAGCAATCAAGGGCATTCAGCCTCTGATTTCCAGGTAAGCGTTCTCCAAGGCGGCCTTCAGGATGCACAAAAGCGCAGAATCGCCGAGCAGAAACTTATAGCCACGTTCCGCACACATGAGCTGGGATTCATGTCGCATTACATTCATCCCCCAGCATTTGGCCTGGGTTTGCAAAATCCGACCAACTGTCCTGGCGTGAGACAATTCACACCTCTTTAACCTGGGGTTACCCCTATCTCTGGATCTGTAAAAACGTAATTACCTACAATGCTCGCATTCTAAGCATTGTCTGGCATCTTCTGAATTTATCAATATATATGTTTCTGGAAACTACCTCTTCATTCACCTGAGGAAGGAGCAGTGCTCCGAAAGCTAGTGTTTGAAGCAAACCTGTTGGACTTTACCCTGGTGTTGTAAGACTTATTACTGTGCTCACCCCAGTCCAAAGCCGGCATCTCCACATCACGATTTATATTGGTATGGTCTCGCACAGTAATAACTAAAACAGGGAGAAGCGCATCATGTACAGGTACAGAAGCTGGCATTAAATAAACAGAGCCGGCGGTGTACCGGAATTACTAAAACAGGGCCTTGGTTAATACAAGTGGAGACAGTGCAGTGCAGGTTAGGTGGATTGGCCATTCTAAAAGATTTCCCCTGAGTGTGCAAAGGTTAGGTGGGGTTATGGGGAAAGGGTGGAGGAGTGGTCCTCAGTGGACTGTCGTTTTGGAGGGCGGGTGCAGACTCGATGGGCCGACTGGCTTCCTTCTGCACTGTCGGGATTCTATGATTCTTTGAAAAGACCGGGATTCACAATAGCTGGGCAGGGTTCTAATGCATTGGTTACTGTTACAGGCTAAATATTCATAATAACGGAGACAGTGTGTGCAGCAATGATTAATGGAGGGGCGTCCAGAATCAGGGACACAGTCTAAGGATATAGATGAGGAGAAATGTATTGACCTCATCCAGCAGAGGGCAGCAGAGCAGAGCTACTGATCAGCTGTTCTGGGGAAATTTGCATACGTGCAGTGCGGTCAGCCTAGTTATAGATATAGAACAGTACAGCACAGAACAGGCCCTTCGGCCCTCGATGTTGTGCCGAGCAATGATCACCCTACTTAAACCCACGTAACCCGTATACCCGTAACCCAACAATCCCCCCCATTAACCTTGCACTACGGGCAATTTAGCATGGCCAATCCACCTAACCCGCACATCTTTGGACTTGAAGGTGGTTTGTGGAGAGGCTGTTGGCAAGTGACAGTTAAACCCGAAACACTTTGTGAGTGTTTCCCACCCTACCTCCTCCTCTAACCACCCCCCCCCCACCCCACGGTGGTTGGGAAGCGGGAGCAGGGGCCTGTCGTGAAGGTGAGTGAGTGCCTTTAAATTTGCTTACCTTTCAGCGGGGGCAGGGTTTGAGGTAATATCAGGTAAGCTCTTCGTTTCTTTTTCTTTTTCTTGTTTTTTTTTAAATCTAGAGGTGATGTCAGGGAAGGCAGTACAATGCTCCTCCTGCAGAATGTTTGAGGTGAGGGACGCCGTCAGTGTCCCTGCTGATTTCATCTGTGGGAAGTGCACCCAACTCCAGCTCCTCAAAAACCGTGTTAGGGACCTGGAGCTTGAGCTGGATGAACTTCGGATCATTCGGGAGGCAGAGGGGGTCATAGATAGGAGCTTCAGAGAAGTAGTTACACCAAAGACTGGAGATAGATGGGTAACTGTAAGAGGGACTGGGAAGAAGCAGTCAGTGCAGGGACCCCCTGCGGTCGTTCCCCTGAGTAACAAGTATACCGTTTTGGATACTTGTGGGGGGGGGGGGGGGACTTACCAGGGGTAAGCCATGGGGTACGGGCCTCTGGCACGGAGTCTCTCCCTGTTGCTCAGAAGGGAAGGGGGGAAAGGAGTAGAACATTAGTAATTGGGGACTCAATAGTCAGGGGCACAGATAGGAGATTTTGTGGGAGCGAGAGAGACTCACGTTTGGTATGTTGCCTCCCAGGTGCAAGGGTACGTGATGTCTCGGATCGTGTTTTCCGGGTCCTTAAGGGGGAGGGGGAGCAGCCCCAAGTCGTAGTCCATATTGGCACTAACGACATAGGTAGGAAAGGGGACAAGGATGTCAGGCAGGCCTTTAGGGAGCTAGGATGGAAGCTCAGAGCCAGAACAAACAGAGTTGTTATCTCTGGGTTGTTGCCCGTGCCACGTGATAGTGAGATGAGGAATAGGGAGAGAGAGCAATTAAACACGTGGCTACAGGGATGGTGCAGGCGGGAGGGATTCAGATTTCTGGATAACTGGGGCTCTTTCTGGGGAAGGTGGGACCTCTATAGACAGGATGGTCTACATCTGAACCTGAGGGGCACCAGTATCCTGGGGGGGGGGGATTTGTTAGTGCTCTTTGGGGGGGGGTTTAAACTAATTCAGCAGGGGCATGGGAACCTGGATTGTAGTTTTGGGGTACGGGAGATTGAGAGTATAGAGGTCAGGAGCACAGATTTGACTTCGCAGGAGGGTGCCAGTGTTCAGGTAGGTGGTTTGAAGTGTGTCTACTTCAATGCCAGGAGTGTACGAAATAAGGTAGGGGAACTGGCAGCATGGGTTGGTACCTGGGACTTCGGTGTTGTGGCCATTTCAGAGACATGGATAGAGCATGGACAGGAATGGTTGTTGCAGGTTCCGAGGTTTAGGTGTTTTAGTAAGCTCAGAGAAGGGGGCAAAAGAGGGGGAGGTGTGGCGCTGCTAGTCAAGGACAGTATTACGGTGGCGGAAAGGATGCTAGATGGGGACTCTTCTTCTGAAGTAGTATGGGCTGAGGTTAGAAACAGGAAAGGAGAGGTCACCCTGTTGGGAGTTTTCTATAGGCCACCTAATAGTTCTAGGGATGTAGAGGAAAGGATGGCGAAGATGATTCTGGAAAAGAGCGAAAGTAACAGGGTAGTTGTTATGGAAGACTTTAACTTTCCAAATATTGACTGGAAAAGATATAGTTCGAGTACATTAGATGGGTCATTCTTTGTACAATGTGTGCAGGAGGGTTTCCTGACACAATATGGTGACAGGCCAACTAGAGGCGAGGCCACATTGGATTTGGTTTTGGGTAATGAACCAGGCCAGGTGTTAGATCTGGAGGTAGGTGAGCACTTTGGAAACAGTGACCACAATTCGGTGACCTTTACGTTCGTGATGGAAAGGGATAAGTATACCCCGCAGGGCAAGAGTTATAGCTGGGGGAAGGGCAATTATGATGCCATTAGACATGACTTAGGATGTGTTGGTTGGAGAAGTAGGCTGCAAGGGTTGGGCACACTGGATATGTGGAGCTTGTTCAAGGAACAGCTATTGCATGTTCTTGATAAGTACGTACCAGTCAGGCAGGGAGGAAGGGGTCGAGCGAGGGAACCGTGGTTTACCAAAGAAGTGCAATCTCTTGTTAAGAGGAAGAAGGAGGCCTATGTGAAGATGAGGCGTGAAGTTTCAGTTGGGGCGCTTGATAGTTACAAGGAAGCGAGGAAGGATCTAAAGAGAGAGCTGAGACGAGCAAGGAGGGAACATGAGAAGTCTTTGGCAGGTAGGATCAAGGAAAACCCAAAAGCTTTCTATAGGTATGTCAGGAATAAAAGAATGACTAGGGTAAGAGTAGGGCCAGTCAAGGACAGTGGTGGGAAGTTGTGTGTGGAGGCTGAGGAGATAAGCAAGATACTAAATGAATACTTTTCGTCAGTATTCACTCAAGAAAAAGATAATATTGTGGAGGAGAATGCTGAGACCCAGGCTATTAGAATAGATGGCATTGAGCTGCGTAGGGAAGAAGTGTTGGCAATTCTGGACAAGGTGAAAATAGACAAGTCCCCGGGGCCGGATGGGATTTATCCTAGGATTCTCTGGGAAGCCAGGGAAGAGATTGCTGAGCCTTTGGCTTTGATTTTTAGGTCATCATTGGCTACAGGAATAGTGCCAGAGGACTGGAGGATAACAAATGTGGTCCCTTTGTTCAAGAAGGGGAGTAGAGATAACCCCGGTAACTATAGGCCGGTGAGCCTAACGTCTGTGCTGGGTAAAGTCTTGGAGAGGATTATAAAAGATACGATTTATAATCATCTAGATAGGAATAATATGATTAGGGACAGTCAGCATGGTTTTGTGAAGGGTAGGTCATGCCTCACAAACCTTATCGAGTTCTTTGAGAAGGTGACTGAACAGGTAGACGAGGGTAGAGCAGTTGATGTGGTGTATATGGATTTTAGTAAAGCGTTTGATAAGGTTCCCCACGGTCGGCTATTGCAGAAAATACGGAGGCTGGGGATTGAGGGTGATTTAGAGATGTGGATCAGAAATTGGCTAGTTGAAAGAAGACAGAGAGTGGTAGTTGATGGGAAATGTTCAGAATGGAGTTCAGTTACGAGTGGCGTACCACAAGGATCTGTTCTGGGGCCGTTGCTGTTTGTCATTTTTATAAATGACCTAGAGGAGGGCGCAGAAGGATGGGTGAGTAAATTTGCAGACGGCACTAAAGTCGGTGGAGTTGTAGACAGTGCGGAAGGATGTTGCAGGTTACAGAGGGACATAGATAAGCTGCAGAGCTGGGCTGAGAGGTGGCAAATGGAGTTTAATGTGGAGAAGTGTGAGGTGATTCACTTTGGAAAGAATAACAGAAATGCGGAATATTTGGCTAATGGTAAAATTCTTGGTAGTGTGGATGAGCAGAGGGATCTCGGTGTCCATGTACATAGATCCCTGAAAGTTGCCACCCAGGTTGATAGGGTTGTGAAGAAGGCCTATGGTGTGTTGGCCTTTATTGGTAGAGGGATTGAGTTCCGGAGCCATGAGGTCATGTTGCAGTTGTACAAAACTCTAGTACGGCCGCATTTGGAGTATTGCGTACAGTTCTGGTCGCCTCATTATAGGAAGGACGTGGAAGCTTTGGAACGGGTGCAGAGGAGATTTACCAGGATGTTGCCTGGTATGGAGGGAAAACCTTATGAGGAAAGGCTGATGGACTTGAGGTTGTTTTCGTTAGTGAGAAGAAGGTTAAGAGGTGACTTAATAGAGGCATACAAAATGATCAGAGGGTTAGATAGGGTGGACAGCGAGAGCCTTCTCCCGCGAATGGAGGTGGCTAGCACGAGGGGACATAGCCTTAAATTGAGGGGTAATAGATATAGGACAGAGGTCAGAGGTGGGTTTTTTACGCAAAGAGTGGTGAGGCCGTGGAATGCCCTACCTGCAACAGTAGTGAACACGCCAACATTGAGGGCATTTAAACATTTATTGGATAAGCATATGGATGATAAGGGCAAAGTGTAGGTTAGATGGCCTTTAGATTTTTTCCATGTCGGTGCAACATCGAGGGCCGAAGGGCCTGTACTGCGCTGTATCATTCTATGTTCTATGTTCTATGACCTAGAGTGGTGAGCCTGTGGAATTCTCTACCTAACAAAGCAGTCGGGGCCAAAACATTCTATGTTTACAGGAAGGAATTATATATAGTTATTGTGGCAAGAGGGATCATAGGATATGGAGGGAAAGCGAGAACAGTTTACTGAGTTGGATGATCAGCAACGATCAGAATGAATGGAAGAGCAAGTTCAAGGGGCCGAACGGCCTATTCCTTCACCTATTGTCTATGCTTCTATACTTCTATATTTCTATGTAATGCAAAAAAGCCTAAATTAAATGTAATCTGAAACAGGGTCTTGTACAATAATTCCTGATACAGGGTCTAGATTCATATAAACCGAGACAAGGTCGAGTGCAGTGATTTCTGATGGGGGGGGGGGGGGGGGGGTCTTCAGTAATGTGAATTTAGACAGGGTTCTAGGGCACTAATTTCTGATAGAGCGTCGGGATTAATATAAAGTAAGACATATTCTACGGCCGTAATTATTGATGCAGGGTCTAGATCAGGAGTTCTCAACCTTTTCTAACCCATGGACCCCTTTTCCTCTTAATTTTTTTTGTGGACCCCCATAGCCATTCCTAATCCTTATATTTTGTCCGATGACTAAAGTCCATCTACCTTACCGTGAAGGTTGGAAACGGGTTAGCGGTATTTTCGTACGTTGCCAAACTTATTCTAACATGAAAAGTAATGAAAAAAACTTTTTACTGACTAAATTGAATTAAATTACTCTAAAAATAACCAATTCATGTCAAATATACACAGTTTCTAGTGATTACTGTTATAAATCATTCATTAAACTTGTCAAGGAGAAACGATGGCTGATTTTCACCTCCGTTTGTTCTCGGTAACTTTAAATTTACGACACTGTCAAATGTAAAGTTTTTTTCTTCTACTTGATGACCATAAAAAATTCATAGCTACATGAATATTTCTACTTTTAGTATTTTAATATACCGTAGATTACTGTAAAAATTTAATTCTCAGTAATAACAATTGTTCTGAGGTAGAATTGCTCTATGGACCACTAAAATATCACCCCCAATTCGGTATTTTTTTTGTGTGGACCCCCAGTAATGTTACATGGACCCCCAGGTGGACCCCGGTTGAGAACCACTGGTCTAGATAAACGAAAACTGAGATAAGGTCTAATGCAGTGATTACTGACTGAGGGTATACATTCGTACAAAGTGAGACAGGGTCGATTGCAGGGTCGGCCCAAGATTAATGTTAATCAATGTAGGGCCGAGTGTGATGTTCGCCGTTACACGTTTGAGATTATATACATTAAGACATATGTGCGTTTTTTTCTGAGTGTTAGTGTGTGTGGACATTTTCACACCAAACTCCTGCACAAATAATTCCTTTGTTTTATACACCAATTAATGGGACGGAGTATGGCGAACTTTACTCTCCACATACCCTGCGTTTTTCCTGCTCTGTAAGTATCTGATGGTCCGCCAAAAAGGAAGCTTTACTCTGTTCCTCACATGCGCTTTACCTGTCCTTCACATGTTAGATGGAGGATGTGGTGGAGGGGGCTTTGATCTGTACTGTACCGGTCCTTCGAGTATTTGAGGGGAGATTGTAAAGCGAAGTTTATTCAGTAACTAAATGTTTACTGTTGGGGCCCTGGGAGTATATAATGGGACAGGTTTTCGGAAATTTTATTCATTATCGAAACGTGTGATGCATTTGCCGTGAGAGTGTTTGCTGGTTCAGTGTGCAGGAAGCTTTGCTCTGTATATAACCCCGTTCTGTACCTGGCCTGCGAGAATTTCACGGAATAGTTTAGACAAGCAGAGCGTTACTAAAGCTGTCCTTGGAATTCTGATGGGACACGAGGAATGGAAAGGTCTGGGACAACTATCTTAATGTCTGTGTCATATTTGAAAAGTGGGGAAAATTGATGCTCAGGTGATTAAAGGGGCACGAGCAGAATGTGTACAACAGTGACTAAAGGACAGAATACAGTGTAGCTGGTAACAATTGTTTCACATTGGGTGGAGTACAGAGTGTTATTCTCCAGTGAGTAATATTATCAGCACTGCTTTTTATGTTATATATTAATACACAGGATTCGGGACTCGGGTTCACTGGATATGAATTGAAAAGTTGCAGTTGTCTCCCAACTTGACAATGTAATAAACAGGGAAGAGGATTACATACATAGACACATAGAAGTTAGGAGCAGGAGGAGGCCTTTTGGCCCTTCGAGCCTGCTCCGTCATTTATCACGATCAGGGCTGATCATCCAATTCAATAGCCTAATCCAGCTTTCTCCCCACAGCATTTGATCCCATTCTCCCCAAGTGCTATATCGAGCCGCCTCTAGAACATATTCAATGTTTTAGGATCAACTATTTCCTGTGGTAATGAATTCCACAGGCTCACCACTCTTTGGGTGAAGAAATGTCTCCTCATCTCTGTCCGAAATTAATCCTGAATCCTCAGACTATGGCCCCTCGTTCTGGACACACCAATCATTGGGAACATCTTCCCTGCATCTACACTGTCGATCCTGTTAGAATTTTATAAGTCTCTATGAGATCCCCACTCATTCTTCTGAACTCCAGCGAAAACAATCCTTATGTTGTCATTCTCTCCTCGTATGACAGTCCTGCCACCTCTGGTGTTGTAACAAGGATGTGTCCAGCCTGGCTGCAACAGGTGGCTGACTTCTTCATGTACACAGGCAGATAGATGGCAGATAAAATTCAATGCTGAGAAGAGATGCATAAAACAATTTTTTTTTTGGGGGGGAGGGGTCGTTTGTATGAAAAATTAGAAAACCAAAGTTAAAGAGAAGGTGAGAGTGCAGGTTAATGATCAGGACATTAACCGAATAAAACGGGCCAAGGGCTCAGGGGAGGTTAGTAAAGTTTCCAGAACACGTACTAGAGTAGGGAGTGTGGAAAGTGGCAGGTATGCAACTTCAGGCACAGCAGAAAACTGGAGAACGATGAGAAGGGATGGTCAACGCAGAGCTGCGGGTGTTGTACCTGAATGTGCGCAGTATACAGAACAAAGTAAATGAACTCATTGCACACATTGAAATTGGTCGGTACGATGTTGTGGACACCACAGAGACTTGGCTGCGAGGGGATCAGTGCTGGAATCTAAATATCCAAGGATATGTGTCCTATCGAAAGGACAGGCAGATGGGAAAAGGGGGTGGGGTTGCATTGTGAGTAAGGAATGAAATTAACTCAATAGCAAGAAGCAATTTAAGGTAAGAAGGCATAGAATCCCTGTGGGCAGAGTTGACGAATCGCAAAGGAAAAAATACGCTGATGAGAGTTACGTACAGCCCCCTAGCCATAGTCAGAATGTGGGGCACAAAATAAATCAGGAGATGTAAAAACGCATATAAGGGAGGCAATATTACAATAATCATGGGGGACTTCAATATGCAGGAGAATAGGGAAAGGCAGGTTGGTAGCAGATCCCAAGGAATGGAATTTGTGGAATATCGATGAAAAGTTTTTTTGGAGCAGCTTGTGATAGAGGTCAGTCGAGAACAGGCAATTCTACATTTGCTGATGTGTAATGAGGTCGACTTGAGTAGGGAACTGAAGGAGAAGGAACCCTCACGGGGCAGTGACCACAATATGATAGAATTCATCCTGCAGTTTGGAGGTCGAATCTGGAGTCAAATGTAACAGTATTACAATTGAATAAAGTTAACTACAAAGATAAAGGGAGGAGCTGGCCAGAGTTGATTAAAGGGGAGCTGAGCAGGGAGACAGTGAAACAGCAGTGGCAGGACGTTTTGGGGACTATTCGCGAGGCACTGCATAAATTAATCCCAATGAGGAGGAAACATGCGAAGCAGAGGACAGAGCATCCACGGTTGACAAGGGAAGTCAAGGACAGCATAAAAGCAAAGGAATAAACAGACAATGTGGCAAAGATTAATGGGATGCCAGAGGATACGAAAGCCTTTAAAAGCTGATGTAATGTAAAAGCTAATAAAGATTTTTATTATTACTTTTGAACTGGGGGCACTGATGCTACGTTTTCAGACGATGCAAAGATACATAGTGGAATAAGTTGTGCTGAGGAAGCAGAGAGGCTGCAGAAAGACCTGGTCAGGCCAAGAAAGTGGGCAAAGAAGTAGCAAATAGAATACAATGTAGAAATGTTTGAGGTTCCGCACTTTGGAGGAAACATAGAGTATTTTCTAATTGGGGTAGGGCTGAGGAAATCAGAAGCTCAAATGGACTTCCGAATTCTAGTTGAGGATTCTCTTAAGGTTAACTTGAAGGATCAGTTCGCAGCAAGGAAGGCAAATGCAATTTTAGCATTCATGTTGCGAGGGCTAGATTACAGGAACAGGGATGTAACTGTTGAGGCTCTATAAGGTCAGACTCCCATCTGGAATATCGTGAGCAGTTTTGGTCCCCTTTTCTAAGGAAGGATGTGCTGGCCTTGGAGAAGCTCCAGAGAAGATTCACAAGTCTGATCCTCGGAATGACGGACTTTTCATAAAAAGAGCAGTTGAGGACTCTGGGTCTGTGCAGGATAGAGTTTAGAAGGATGAGGTGCTGTGGGGGGTGGGGGCGCGGGTGGTGGGGTTGGCGGAGAGGGGGAGCGGGGGGGGGGGGGGGGTCTCATTGAAACTTACAGAAAAGCGAGAGACCCAGTAGGTGAAACTAGAACCCGAGGGCACAGCCTCAGATTTAAGGGACGATCCTTCAAAACTGAGAAGAGGAGCAATTTATTCAGCCAGAGGGTCTTGAATCTGTGGAACTCATTCCCGCAGAAGGCTGTGGAGGCCAAATCACTGAGTGTCTTTAAGATAGAGATAGACAGGTTCTTGATTAATAATGGGATCAGGGATTGTGGGGAAAAGGCAGGAAAATGGGGATTAGAAACATAACAGTCACGTTTGAATGGGGAGCACACTCAATGGACTGAAAGGCCGGGTTCCGCTCCTATCTCTTATGATTTTATGGTAGGAAGACCATCTATGGACGGCTTGATTGCCGTCGCAGATATGGTGGGTGGAAGGGCGTCTTTTTATACTGTAAAACACTCAGACTCCATGACCCTATGACAGGGTCTAAAGCAATGATCACTAATGCAGGGTGTAGATTAACTTAAATTCAGATTGCATCTCGTGCAGTGATTGCTGATCCAGGGTCTCGATTACCATAAACAGAGACACGTTCTGGTGGAGCGATTACTCCTACAAGGTTTGATTAACCTTCAATGAGATAGGACCTAAAGCAGTGATTATTCATACAGTATCTAGAATATTATAAACTGAGGCAGGGTCTATTGCAGTCATTCCTGCTCAGGGTCTGGATTAATATATGTGTAAAGAGTTAATAGGCCATACTATTAAAACGTGGTCGACTAGGCTGGTTATGGGATGATTTTAATAAGGGAATTGAGGTAAAGAGGAGTACTGTTGAAGGAACTTTAGTTGGCGGATTAGTTGCCTGAATACTCTGTATTCATTTTAACTGGCTGCTCGACTATATCTCATGTAAATAGGCACTTGGCAAAGCATGATGGATATTTAGCCTTATTTTTAGTCAAGAAGTTCTGTATGAAGCAGTCAGAAGGTCATACAGTGTAAACACGCATACAGCTGCACACTGTTTTGCTGACAGCAGACAATTATTATTTTTCTTAGGCGAGGAACTCAAGGCCTGTATTTAAACTCAACTCCGGCCTGCTCGCTTTTCTCCCTTTTTGCTAATCTAAAGAATGTATTTTGTCCAAGATATTGCTTACTGTAATATATAAATTGCTTGCCTTACCTCTGTAAAGCGGGGACTTTTGGAATGACTGTGGTCTATCTAATCCCCCCCCCCCCCCCACGAACTTCGTGTTAAATAAAGAACCTTTGGCGAAAACTCGAAGTGCTGACTATTAATTTCTTCAACAAGTAGGGAATGAATACCAGAGCTTAGGACAGAGACATATGAAGACATCGAAAGGTGAACCAAATAATTCAGAAGATAACATTACATCTTGATTGATTAGAGTTGCAAAAAATAAGAAAAATGTTTCATATGCACACCTACACGAACGGTCAATACGTGTTTGCAGCGATTTTAGTAGTTCTTCTTAACCAGATGAGTGTTGTATGATTGGGTGGGCTTTTCTCCTATGAGTGCCCACCATCAGGGCAGCAGGGTAGCATGGTGGTTTGCATAAATGCTTCACAGCTCCAGGGTCCCAGGTTCGATTCCCGGCTGGGTCACTGTCTGTGTGGAGTCTGCACGTCCTCCCCCTGTGTGCGTGGGTTTCCTCCGGGTGCTCCGGTTTCCTCCCACAGTCCAAAGATGTGCGGGTTAGGTGGATTGGCCATGCTAAATTGCCCGTAGTGTCCTAATAAAAGTAAGGTTAAGGGGGGGGTTGTTGGGTTACGGGTATAGGGTGGATACGTGGGTTTGAGTAGGGTGATCATGGCTCGGCACAACATTGAGGGCCGAAGGGCCTGTTCTGTGCTGTACTGTTCTATGTTCTATTACCATCGTGGCGATACTGTGAGAACACGGTTATGTCTAACTCTGCCAGTGCATTAGGTGATGGGTTAATATATTTTTAAAATAAATTTAGAGTACCAAATTATTTTTTCCAGTTAAGGGGTAATTTAGCGTGGCCAATCCTCCTACCTTGCACGTCTTTGGGTTGTGGGGGTGAAACACACGCAGACACGGGGAGAATGTGCAAAATCCACACGGACAGTGACTTAGGCCCGGGATTCGAACAGGTGATTGGTTAATATAAATGGAGGTATGAAAATAAGCACCATCGTGAAAAAAAACTTTCCAATCGATAGAGCATAACACAAGAGTAAATTCATAATTGTGAACAAAACAGAGATTTCGTCTAAATTTTGGAAATTGCTGTGCACCGGTGTTCACATGTAGACATGTCTCCCAAGACCAGTTCATTCCTGGGATGTTGGTAAAATATTCAACTCAATATTGCCCACATGATACCAGAGCAAATACACATTTAATACAACTACTTATAGATATTAACAGGAATTAACATAATCTCATAATCAACGATGATTGTACTTGGAGAAACAAGCAAACATGTACAATCATTTGTAATATCGAGAGACAACAGGAACATGGTCCGGTGTAATATCAACAGAGACAGGCCCTGGTGTAAAGAAACAAATCCCTGTGGAATATAATAGAGACGGAACTTAATGTAATCTAATCCTATGCATATTCTAGCGTATTATTAACTGAGTGTAGCACACACAGTACAGTGTAGTATAGACAGGGACAGGGATTACTTTAATAGAAATAAAGACAGGGTCTCATTTAACATGAGAATAAACAAATTTGATGTAATACAGTGCATAGAAAATAGAGCAGGAGTAGACCATTCTGCCCTTCGAGCCTGCACCGCTATTCATTCTGATCATGGCTGATCATCCACCTAAATAACCTGTTCCCACTTTCCCCCATAGCATTTGGTCGCTCCAGTGTTTTGATCTCCAAGAGCTTTATCGAACTCCTTCTTGAAAACATACAATACTTTGGAGTCAACTTCGCTCTGTGGTAGAGAATTCCACAGGTTCACAATATTACCCCTCATCTCAGTTTTAAATGGTTTACCCCGTATCCTTATACTGTGACCCCTGGTTCTACCTTCCCCGCCATCGGACACATCCTTTCTGCATCCGCCCTGTCTCGTCCTGTTACAATTTGATCGGTTTATAATCAGAGGGTGGATTTAATATTTCATAAATTAGTGTCTTCTGTTTTCTGACCTTCCTGCCAGTGAATCAAGTTTCTTCCTAATTAATCAAACAAAAACCTTCATAATTTTGACAATTTTTACACGCATCCCATAACCTGCTCTGTTCTGAGGGAAACAATCCGAGCTTCCAACCGATGTGACCGTGCAGCTCATACAGTGTGAAGACCCAGTTGTATATATTTTTATGCCTTGCTTGTGTTCAGATGCTATTCTTGGAATTATTGACATTTTATATGGAGCCAGTGGAATTCTCATTCACCAATACCATCGTGTTAGAACAAGTTGTAAGACGGGGGCAGCACGGTGGGGCAGTTGTTAGCACTGCTGCCTCACGGCGCCGATGTCCCAGGTTCGATCCCGGCTTTGGGTCCCTGGGCGTGTGGAGTTTGCACATTCTCCCCGTGTTTGCGTGGGTTTCGCCCCCACAACCCAAAGATGTGCAGCGTAGGTGGATTGGCCACGCTAAAAAGCCAATTAATCGGGAAAAAATAATTGGGTACTCTAAATTTATAAAAGAATAAGTCACAAGACTAATAAAAGACTAGCCTCTGAAAATTAAATTGACCCATGTAAGGCTGCACCCAGAACTTTAGATACACTGAGCAATATCTCAGAATGTAATGTCAAAATGCAAAGCATGATAGGTCAATAGTCTTGTTTCGTGAGAATCAATATCACCTCTCACGACAGCCTGTGATCAAATGCAGGAGTATTTTATGTTTCAGTTGTTCCATCTTTTATATGTGATTATATTACAGCCTTAGGGCTGCTTCGCAATATTGTTGCTGGACTGGTAATCTGGAGGCCTGAACTATTACTCCAGAGGCAGGAGTACACATTCCACCAGGGCATATTGCAATGATGTGAGCAGTTTTGGTCTCCTTACCTAAGGGTAGATATTTTGGAGGCCGTCCAGAGAAGGTACATGGGTCGAATGGCCAACTTCTGCTCCTACATCTTATGGTTTTATAATTGAATGAATTAATAAATCAGCAATAAAAATCGTCGTGTCATTCATAATACTCATGAAGCTCTTGAAATTTCCCAAAGCTCAGCAGGTTCACCAATGTCCTTCAGGAAAATAAATCTTCCCGCCTTCCCCTGTCTGGCCTATATGTAACTAGTTCAGCAATGATGTGGTTGACGCTTAACTACCGAGCAAGCCAGTCAGTCGAAGAGAATCTGCTACATAAAGTCAAATGTAAATTCAACTGTGCAAAGTGCACCTTATCTAAAAGGTGGTTCTCATCCGGCTTCACAGGACGGACAGTTAATGCTGACTGTGTCAGTGAGGGTCATAGGCCGGGAATGAATGTTAAAAATAGTGCAAAGTGCTGTAGAATCCGGAAATCTAAAACAAAAACAAAATAAAAAAGGCTGCTCAGCAGGTCAGTGAGCATCAGCAGAGAGAGAAACAGATTCACATTTCTAGTGGATTGCCTCATTGACATAATTCTAAAGAGTAGAGCTGATTTTCCCAGTATCCTCGACCAATGTCCGTTCTTGAACATAAATCACAGATTGGTTGGTCACTGATCACATTTCAGGCTGTGGGATCTTGCTGTGTACAAATTTCCTGCTATGTTTCCAACATTACAGCAGTGACTAAATTCAGCAAAAATACATCAGTGAGTTTTCAGGGCGTTGGGATGACCTGAGGTTGGGTAAAGCGTTTCACAAAAGCAAGCTCTTTCCAAATGCTAACATTTTTAAATGCAGGTTGTAAGATTTTGAAAGATCTGAGATTAATGTGACTATAGATCACTCCTCTGCCTGATGTTTTAATTTATCTACTTTAAATCGGTTAATATTTCAATCAAATTAGCATTCAGTGGAATAACAGCCTGGTTAAAGATGCTTTATTAATTGAGACATCAGAACTTTCAGAATTAATACTTAATTCAACTGTATTCTTTAATTCAATTAAGTAACATCTGTTCTAATGGAGGGTTCTATACATTTTAATAGACTGTTAATATTCTTAAAATAACCGGCTATTTTGAGTTGAAACTAATCAATAAGTGGCTGTGTTTATCTCGTTTTGCTGACATTGTGCCAGTGAGATGTTTATGTAAATAAACACAGGAATAGAAGGCCCAGTTTAGATTGTAGACTGACAAAAACAAAACAACTATTTCCCCGCCGACAGAGCACAGAAATAGAGATGAAGATGTAAATAGATGAACGGATTCAAGTAGTAATTGTTTTTGGACATTTATTTCTTCATCAGTTATATGAGAAAAATGTCATCATGATATCTATGTTCAGAATGAGGAAAGTTTCCCTTTAATCTCGAATATTATGACATGCCAAATGTGTTCGTAGAGTTTTCATGTATCTGATATCTGTGTCTTTCTCCCAATTGGTTCTGTCTCATGCCTCTCCATGATGGGTCATTGTTTGTAATCGACAAATTGAAGTCAACATGTGCCCAATATATTCTCTCAGCCCGATCACACCCCATTGGCTTCCAACTAAATGGATCTAATCCAATTAATTGGAATACATAGAGAGAGTTTTCTTCTAAAATGTGGTTGGAGCATTCAATTACCTTGTAGTGTTTCATGAGAACTGTAGAGAAAATTTTACTCTGTATCTAACCTGAGCTGCACAGAGTGGTGAGGATTTGATGTGGCAGTGCCGAAGGATCTTTCCCTATATCTAACCAGTCTGACAGACATAGATAGTTTCTTGATTAATAAGGGGATCAGGGGTTATTATAGGGAGATAACAGGAGATGGGCGATTAGAAACATAACTGGAAAAAATAAGGGGCTGGTTTAGCTCACTCGGCTAAATCGCTGGCTTTTAAAGCAGACCAAGCAGGCCAGCAGCATGGTTCGATTCCCGTACCAGCCTCCCCGGACAGGCGCCGGAAAGTGGCGACTAGGGGCTTTTCACAGTAACTTCATTGAATCCTACTCGTGACAATAAGCGATTTTCAATCTTTCAATTTCAATAACAGTCATGATTGAATGAGGAGGGGCAGCGCAGTGGCGCAGTGGTTAGCATAGCTGCCTCACAGTGCCGAGGTCGATCCTGTCCCTGGGTCACTGCCCGTGTGGAGTTTGCACATTCTCCCCGTGTTTGCATGGGTTTCGTCTCCACAACCCAAAAGATGTGCAGGGTAGGTGGATTGGCCACACTAAGTTGCCCCTTCATTGGAAAAAATGAATTGCTGACTCTAAATTTATTTTTAAAAATGATTGAATGAGGAGCACACTCGATGGGCCTAATGGTCTAGTTCTGCTCATGTGTCTTATGGTTTTATGGTACGAAGACCATCTGTGGACGATCTTAGAATAGATAGGTGCTTGATTGCCATCGCCGATACGATGGATGGAAGGGCGTCATTCTGTATTGTAAACCTCTAAGACTCCATAGCTCTATGACAAGGTCTAAAACGATTATCACTCATACAGGGTGGAGATTAACCTAAACTAATCCAAAAACCTTTATTGCCACAAGTAGGCTTACATTAACACTGCAATGAAGCTACTGTCAAAAGCTACTAGTCGCAGCATTTAGGCGCCTGTTCGGGTAGACAGAGGGAGAACTCAGAAAGTCAAAGTTACCTAACAGCACGTCATTCGGGGCACGTGGGAGGAAACCGGAGAACCAGGAGGAAACCCACACAGAACACAGGGAGAACGTGCAGACTCCGCACAGTGACCCAAGTCAGGAATCGAACCTGAGACCACGGCGCTGTGAAGCAGCAGTGCCACTGAGATTGGATCTAGTGCAGTGATTACTGATACAGAGTCCACACTAACATAAACCGAGACAGGTTCTAGTGCAGAAATTACTGATACAAAGTTTGATTCACCTTAAATGATATAGGACGTCGAGCAGTGATCATTGATTCAGAGTTTGGAATAGTCTAAACTGAGGTAGGGTCTATTTCGGTCATTCCTGCTGCAGGGTCTAGATTAATATATGTCTAAAGAATTATTAGGTCAGATGATTGAAAGCTTGGTCGACGAGGCAAGTTATATGGGATAATTTTTATTAAGGAAATTGAGGTAAAGAGGAGTGGGGGATGCGTCCCAGAGCTTAGGGCCGAGACGCATGAAGACATGGCAAAGTGAAACAATTAATTCTGAAGATAGCATTACGTCTTGATTGATTACTGTTGCAAACATTTCGAACAATGTTTTTACCACACCGACACGAACGGTCAATACGTTTTTGCAGTGATTTCAATTGCTCTCCTTAACCAGATGAGAGCTCTATGATTGTCCAGAAATTTATCCTATGGGTGCCAATCTGGCGGCACTGTGAGACACGGTTCTGTCTAACACTGCCAGTGCATCAGGTTCTGATGATCCACTCTGCCTATGCTCCTCATACATTTGTAGACCTCTATCAGGTCGCCGCTCAACCTCCGTCGTTCCAGTGAGAACAAACCAAGTTTATTCAACCTCTTCTCGTAGCTAATGCCCTCCATACCAGGCAACATTCCGGTAAACCTCTTCTGCACACTCTCAAATGCCTCCACATCCTTCTGGTAGTGTGGCGACCAGAATTGAACACTATACTCCAAGTGTGGCCTAACTAAGGTTCTATACAGCTGCAACATGACTTGCCAATTTTTAAGCACTATTCTCCGACCAATGAAGGCAAGCATGCCGTATGCCTTCTTGACTACCTTCTCCACCTGTATTGCCCCTTTCAGTGACCTGTGGACGTGTACACCTAGGTCTCTCTGACTGTCAATACTCTTGAGGATTCTACCATTCACTGTATATTTTCCACCTGTATTAGACCTTTCATAATGCATGACCTCACATTTGTCCGGATTAAACTCCATCTGCCATCTCTCCACCCAAGTCTCCAAACGATCTAAATCCTGCTATGTCTTCTGACAGTCCTCATCGCTATCTGCAATTCCACCAACCTTTGTGTGAGAGAGAGTCATTGGACTCGAAACGTCAGCACTTTTCTCTCCCTACAGATGCTGCCAGACCTGCTGAGATTTTCCAACATTTTCTCTTTCGCCCAACCAACCTTTGTGTCGTCCGTAAACGTACTAATCAGATCAGTTACATTTTCCTCAAAATAATTTATATATACTACCAACATCAAAGGTCCCACCGCTGGTCCCTGCGGAACACCACGAGTCACAACAAGCAAATATATCAAATAATTTATAATATCGAGACAGACAACAGGAACATGGTCCAGTGTAATATTAACAGAGACAGGCCCTGGTGTGATGTAAAGAGACACATTCCAGTGGAATATAAAAGAGGCGGAACTTAATGTAATATAATAATATGCATGGTTTAGTGTAATATTAATTGAGTGTGGCACAAACAGAACAGTGTAGTATAGACAGGGACAGGATTTACTTTAATATAAATAAAGGCAGAGTCTCATTCAACTTGAGAAGAAACAGATTTGACGTAAAACAGTGACATAGAAAATAGAGCAGGAGTAAACCATTCTGTCCCTGCTCCGCTAATCATTCTGATCATGGTTGGTCATCCACATCAGTAACCTGTTTCCACTTTCCCCCCTGTCATTTGGTCCCTTTATAGCTTTGATCCCCAAGAGCTTTATCTAACGCCTTCTTGAAAACATAGAATACTTTGGACTCAACTTCGTTCTGTTGTATAGAATTCACAGATTCACAAATCTCAGGGTGAAGACATTGCTCCTCATCTCAGTCCTAAATGGTTTACCCCGTATCCTTAGACTGTGACACCTCGTTCTAGCTTTGCCGGCCATCGGGACCATCCTTTCTGCATCCGCCCTGTCTAGTCCTGTTGTAATTTGATCGGTTTATAATCAGAGCGGAAAATGAATTAATATCTCATTAATCAGTGTTCTCTGTTTTCTGACCCTTCTTCCAGTGAATTAAGTTTCTTCCTAACTAATCAAACAAAACCATTCCGATTTTGACCATTTTCACCAGGCCTTCCCATAACCTGCTGGGTTTTAGGAAAACAATCCCAGCTTCCAACCGCTCTGACCGTGCAGCTGATGCTATGAGAAGATCAGGTTGTACATATGTTTCTGCCTTGCTTGCATTTAGATGCTATTTTTGGAATAACTGATATTTTATATGGAGCCAATGGACTTCCCATTCACCATTACCATTGTGTCCGAATAAGACCAAGACTAATAAAAGACCAGCCTCTGAAAATCAAATTGACCCAAGTAAGACTGGACCCAGAGTTTGAACTTTAGATACACCGAGCAAAATGTCAGAATGTCAAAATACAAACCATAATAGGTTAGCAATCTTGTCTCAGTGGAATCCATGTCACCTCCCACAACAGATACCTGAGCCCATGATGCAGACCTGTGATTCAATGCAGGAGGAGTGTATTATGTTCAGTTGTTCCATCTTTTAGATGTAATGATTTCAGTCTTAGGGGTAGTTTCGCAAGATTATTACAAAACTGGTAGCCTGGAGGTCTGAACTAATACTCCAGACACAGGAGTGCAAATTCCTCCAGGGCATATTGTAATGCTGTGAACGATTTTGGTCTCCTTATGTAAGGATAGATATTTGGGGACAGTCCTGAGAAGGCTTTTTAGGTTATTCCCGAGAATGGAGGGATTTTCAAAGGCAGGTAGCATTTCACAGCACAGGAAGAGGCTCTTGGGCCCATCGGTACTCTGTCTATCAGCAAATAAAGAAGAATCCGGCCTTGAATCACAGACCTTGCGGTAAACAGCCAAACACGCTGACCAATTGCACCACAGACACTGACATGAGGAGAGCTTAAGTAGGTTAGGACTACACGTATTGGAGTTTAGAAGAATGAGAGGCGAAGTTGCTGAGATGTATAGTTTTATCAGGGCACTTGCCAGTGTAGATGTTAAAGGTTGTTCGGCTTCTGGGAGGGTCTAGGACCATAGGGCACAATCTCAGTGTAAGGTGCCACTCATTTCAGACGAGGATGAGGAGGAATTTCTTCTCTCAGAGGGTAGTGATTCTCTAGAATTCTTTGCCATAGTGAGTTGGCCTGGTCAATAAATATATTCAAGGCTCAGACAGACAGATTCTTCATCAGTAAGGGAATCAAGGGTTATGGGGATGATGTGGAGTTGAGGATTTGACCAGATTTGCCACAAACTCATCGAATGGCAGATTAGATTCCATGGGCCGAATGGCCAATTTCTGCTCCTAGATCTTCTGGTTTTATGGCAGCTGTAGATACTTTCAATTGAATGACTTAATCCATCAGAAAAAAAATCAGCGTGTCATTTATAATACTTATGAAGCTATCGAACTTTCGCAACGCCCAGCAGGTTCACCAAAGTCCTTCAGGAGAAGAAAGCTTCCTTCCTTACTCTGTCTGGCCCATATGTGACTCTAGTTCAGCAATGATGTGGTTGACTGTTGACTATCTCTGATATTGCCGAGCAAGCAAGTCAGTTCAACGGAACATGCTACAGAAAGTCAAATGTCAATAAAATCGATCGAAGTGCACCTTATTAAAAAGGTGGTTCACATCCGGCTTCTCAGGATGGACAGTTAATGATGGCTATATGGCGAGAATGAATGCAAAACTGTGCAAAGTGCTGCAGGTTCTGGAAATCTAAAACAAAAGCAACAAAAAAGGCTGCTCAGCAGGTCAGTGGGCATCAGTAGAGAGAGGAACAGATTCACATTTCAGGGGGGTTACCTCACTGATATAATTCTAAAGAGCAGAGCTGCTTTTCCCAGCATCTTGGACCAATGTCCGTTCTTCATCTAAAATCACAAATTAGCTGGTCACTTATCCCATCTCCATTTGTGGGAGCTTGCTGTGCACAAATTCCCTGCTCTGTTTCCAACATTACAGCACTGACTAAATTCAGCAAAAATATATCAGTGCGTTTTAAGGGCGTTGGGATGACCTGAGGTCGGGTAAAGCTTTTTACAAAAGCAAGCTCTTTCCAAATGTTAACATTTTAAAATGCAGGTTGTAATATGTTGAAAGATCTGAGATTGATGTGACTACAGATCAATCCTCTGCCTGATGTTTCAATTTATTTACTTTAAATTGGTTAATATTTCAGTCAATTTAACATTCAGTGGAAAAGTAGCTGGTTAAAGATGCATTATTAATTGAGGTATCAGAACTTTTAGAATGAATACTTAATTTAAAGTATGTTTTATTTCAATTAAGTAACATCTGTTCTAATGGAAGTTTCTATTCATTTAACCAACTGTCAACATTCTTAAAATAAACCGCTATTTTGAGTTGAAACTAATCAATAAGTGACTGTGTTTATCTCGTATTGCTGAAATGAACATTTCATTGTGACCAGTGAGGTTTTTATGTAAATAAACTCATAAATAGAAGTTCCAGATTAGATTGCGGACTGAGAAAAGCAAAACAAATGTTTCCCCACCAACACAGCACAGAAATAGAGCAAAATTGCAAATAGATCAACGGATTCCAGTAGCGTTTGTTTTTCGACATTTTTTTATTCATCGGTTATATGAGAAAAATGTCATTATGCTACCCATGTTCATAATTAGGAAAGATTCCCTCCAATCTCTAAATATAAGGACATGTCAAGTGGGTTAGTAGAATTTTCCTCTATCCTATCTCTTTCTGTGTCTTTCTCATAACTGGTTCTATCTCATGTCCCTCCACGAAGGGTCATTGTCTTTAATCGACATGTGGCCAACACTAATAACAATTTTACTGTGAAAAGCCCCGAGTCGCCACATTCCGGCGCTTGTTTAGATAAGATGGAACTGAACCCGCGCTGCTGGTCTTGTTCTGCATCACTAACCAGCTGCCTAGCCCACTGAGCTAAGCCAGCCCTCTCACCCCGTTGGCTTTCAACTAAATGGATCGAATCCGATGTATTGGAATCCGTAGAGGGACTTTTACGCTAAAATGAGGTTGGAGCATTCAATGACCTTGGAGTGTTTAATGAGAACTGTAGAGACAATTTTCCTCTATATCTGATTTGGGATTCACATGGTGGTTGAGGGTTTTACGTGGCAGGGCCGAAGAATCTTTCCTTGCACTTAATCAAGCTGCCAGGACATTTGAGCATTTGACTGAACAGTGTAGAGCAAGCTTTACTTGCATGTAACCTGCACTGAACCTGCTCTGTGAGTGTTTGATATGACTCTGCACAGGGAGATGTACTCCGTACCTGAACTGTGCTGCACCTGACCTGGGTGAGTTTGATGGGAAAATGCAGAGATTTCTTTACCCAGTAACTAACCCTACTGTAAACCTGTCTTGGGGACCTCTGAAGGAAGAGTGTAGAAGAGGTTTTGCCTTGTATTGAACTCTTGGTTTCTCGGCCTTTAATGTGTTTGAGCGAGTTATGTTGAGGGAATTTAATTATATATCTAAACAATCTGCAGCTGCTCTGAGAATGTTTGATGGGGACAGTGTAAGGGAGTTTCTCTTTGTCACCAATCTGTGATGTACCTGTCCTGCGGGTGTTTGAAGGGACAGTCGTCGCTGGCTCTGTATTGAACCAAGCCGTGACCCCGTCTCTGTTTATATTATACTACCTTGTACCTGTGTCATTTTATATTAAATAATGGCCTATTTCTCTTTGTTCATATTAAACCAGGCCACCAATTAGAGGGCATGTCTTGAGCAATAAGGCGTTTAGGAGTTATTGGGAGAAGGCAGGAGAATGGAGATTAGAAACATTAGGAACATGGTTTAATGGCGGAGCAGTCTCGATGGGCCGAATGGTCTAATTCTGCTCCGAAATGCTATGGAGTTATGGACCCTGTTTGTCTCTCTTTACATTAACCTAGAACCTGACTCTGTTTTCATTCATTTAAACCTGTCTCTGTATTACATTTGATACAGCCTCAGTTCTGCCCTGGGCCATATCTCTGTTCATATTACATTGGACCCGGCCTCAGTAATTGCTGCGGTAGACCATGCACAATAATTTGGAAAGTAGCCAATTGTGAAGATTTTAAAAAAACTGAGGGGAAAGTGATCGTCTAAAATTCTTCAGCAAGCAATGCTGATCTATGTCCAGATACACGTCATAGTCTGTCTTGTCAGCGCCCTAGACGCACCTACATACATGCGCAGATCTCCCTGATCTTCTTGCAGCCACTCCAACTTGTACAACTGAACTTCTATTGCCTGGGCCTAGTGCAATAAACTAAGGGAATGGAATAGTTGTAATTGTGTAACATAAACAAAGGAGCATTAGATACATAACTGAGACAGGACCTAATGTTGCAGCAACATTCATTCTCTTCACAGCAGTCACACAGTAGCTGCATTGTGTAACATCGACGGGATGCACTGCAGCAACTCGCCATGATTTCTTCAACAGCACCTTCCATACCCGAGACCTCCGAGAATCACAAGGGCAGCAAGCACATGGAAACACAATACTCTGCATCCGCCTACACAAACAACTCTCTGGGGTAGGAATTGGTCTTGGGCACTGGCAAAGAAGAAATGCCAACTGAAATCTAATTCGGCTGACTGCACTGAAAATGAATATCAAATGTTGCATAGCACACACTGTACACACTATACATCCCGTTTCAGGCTGTTTCCCTATACTGATTTCTTGTCCAAAATATCTATTCATTATATTATCTTTCCATCTCAAAGACATGTGGAATGATGCGCCCACAATACAAAATAGAGGCATCGTCTGATGCATTAATAAAAGTGAGCAGATCTCAGAAAAAAATAGGCAGATTCAGGATCAAATATAGAATCCCTACAGGGCAGAAGGCCACTCGGTCCATAGCATCTGCCCCGACCTCTTAAAGAACACCTTCCGCAATCCCCTGCCTTTGCACCATAACCTGCGCATCACTGGACACTAAGGGGCAATTTAGAATGGCCAATAAACTTAACCTACATATTTTTGGATTATGGGAGGAAACAGGAGCATCTGGACGAAAGCTACTCAGACACAGGGAGAAAGTGCAAACTCCACATGGATCGTCAAGAATTGAACCCTGGAGTTATGAGGCAGCAGTGCTAACCACTGTGCCACCGTGCCGCCCCTAACATAATCAGAGACTGGGTCTAGTGCAATATAAACTGAATTCTGGTCTAGCGGAGTGTCGATTGATACAAATCGAGACATGACTAATGCAGCAATAAGAGGGATATCGTACAACACAAGAATAACAGGGGCAGGGACTAGTGTTATATAAACAGGGACATGGACAGGTGTAGAATTAAGCAAAGCAGCATTGAGTTTATTAGAATCTAACTATCTTGTCGAGTAATAGCTGAGACCGAACCACGTGATGCAAACAGAATGTTGTTCCAGTTACGATGCACAGATAAACGTTCTGATGCTGTAACCATTGTGACGTGTTTCGTGCCAGACTAACTGAGACATGATTCAGTGCAGTTATTATTAATGAATTGTAATATATACAGGGCGTGGGCCTGTATATTAACAACTGATATTCAGCCGAGTGCAGGAAAACTGAGACAGGACCTGCTGCAATGTGATAGAGACACGGCGAGTGTAATTTAAACAGAGGCGGGGGTCAGGTGAATGTAAGCTGAGAGATATGTTTAAAATGATTTAATGCCATCTTGGTGTCACCAGTAACGTCAGCATTTGATGCCAATTCCTAATTGCCCTTGGAAATGTGGTGTTGAGCCCGCTTATTGAACCATTGCATTCCATTCTGAGCAAGTCCACCCACAGAGCTGACAGGAAGGGAGTTCCAGGATTTTGACCAGTGACAGTGAAGGAACAGAGGTATTGTTCCCATCTTCTGCACTGCAAATTCTATGAAATCTATGAAGATGGCGTGAGGCTTATCGGGGAACTTGCAGGTCTTGCTGTTATAATGCGTCTGCCGGGCCTGGTCCTTTTAAATGCCTGCGTTCGTGGGTTTGGAAGGTGGTACAGAAGGAGGCAGTTGCTGCAGTAGATCCTTCTATATCGTTAACGCTGCTAGAATTGTACACCCGTGATGCAGGGAGTGAATGTTTCAGCTGGTGGATGGGGTGTTCCTCGAGCCGGCCACTTTGTCCTGGATGACGTTGAGATTCTCGAGTGTTGCTTGAGGGGCGCACTTCAGACAAATGGAGAATATTCAGTTAAACTCCTGACTTCTGCCTTCTAGATGATGAGTAGTGGTTGGGAAGTCAGGAGGTGAGTAACTCACCGCAAAATTTCCAGCTACTGATCTGCTCTTGTAGCCACATTATTTAAATGGTTCTTCCAGTGCAGTTTTTCATCAATGCTAATGATGGTGGGGGATTCAATCAATGTAGTGTCATTTAAAATCAAGGGGAGATGGTTAGAATCTCCCTTTTGGGGTGGTCATTGCCTGACACTTGTCAGCCCAAGCTTGAATGTTGTCCAAGTCTTACTGTAAATGAAGACAGACTGCTTCAGTATTTGAGGAATCGAATTTGAGGAATGGGGCAGCACGGTAGCATTGTGGATAGCACAATCGCTTCACATCTCCAGGGTCCCAGGTTCGATTCCGGCTTGGGTCACTGTCTGTGCGGAGTCTGCACATTTTCCCCGTGGGTGCGTGGGTTTCCTCCGGGTGCTTCGGTTTCCTCTCACAGTCCAAAGATGTGTAGGTTAGGTAGATTGGCCATGATAAATTGCCCTTAGTGTTGGGTGGGGTTACTGGGTTATGGGGATAGGGTGGAGGTGTTAACCTTGGGTAGGGTGCTCTTTCCAGGAGTCGGTGCAGAATCGATGGGCCGAATGGCCTCCTTCTGCACTATGAAATCTATGAATATGGTGCAGAACATTGGGTAATCATCAGCGAACATCCCCACTTCTGATCTTATGATGAAGGGTGAAGCTAGGGCCGGGGCACTATGCTAGGAAAATATACGTGACAGGATGCTCCTTGACACTTTTCATGAAGTTGCTGATGATCGAATGCGGACTGATGGGCCAATAATTGGCCGGGTTGGATTTTTCCTGCCTTATGTGGACGGGTCATGTTTGGCAATGTTACACGTTGTTGGGTACATGTCAGTGCTGGAGCAACTTGTCTGGGGCGCAGCCAGTTCCAGGCCACACATCTTCAGTATTGCTGCTAGAATGTTGCCAGGGATAATGCATTAGCAGCGCCGTCAGCCGTTTCTTGATATCGTGTGGAGTGAATCAAATTTGCTGAAGATTGACATCCATGATGATGCAGACCACCGGAGGAGGCCGAGATGGATCATCCTCTCGGCACCTCGGGCAGAAACTTTCAGTCTTGTTTTTTACACTGACGTGCTGGGCTCCCGCATCATTGAAGAGGGGAATTTTATTGAGGCTCCTATTCTGGCCTTTTGTTTATTTATTCATTACTATTCAGGACTGGATGAGGCAAAACTGCAGAGTCAGATCCTGTATATTGATAATAGGATCACATTGATTGTGTGATATAAACATTGACAAGTACTGGTGCAGTATTAATTGAAACAGAGTGTCCTGTATTATAAACAAAGGCAGAGTCTAGTCTAACAAAAATACAGATGGATTCAAATTTAAAATTAACAGAGACAGGGATCAGTGCAGTAATTATTGAGGCAATGTCTGCTTCATGTAATGCAAGACATCTGGATTTAAATTCCATCTGCTGGCCAAACTTTGCAATTGCAGTTGCTGTGAAAATGTCGCTGTCAGGTATAATCCATGATATTGATGTATCCATTATCCATTTCCACAAATGTAATATCACATCTCCTTCTACGGGTGGTACCAAAATTGAAGGTGTAACTAATCGCAGGTGTCCGTGGCTGATTCTCCCACATTGAGTTCAGCACTAGAGCAAAGCGGCTCAATTCCTGATAAAGCGTTTTTGTTCACCTTTGTTAAATAGAGGAATGTTTACCTGGGCGTTGTGTGGAGTCCATGGGAAATTTAACGTTCATCTCACAAACATAGTGTTAGGGAGAGTTTTGTTGATTTATTATACCACCTGGAAGATGGTTGGGGCCATTGTGTCCGAAGCTTCCCAGGAAGTTAACATGGGATTTTAATTTTAAAGGGGAAATGTGTGTGTGCGTGTAAGACAGAGAGAATGTGTGTGTGAGAGGCTTGAAGTTAAAACTCACCACTATTCTTAGAATTCCCCCTATACCAAAAAAAGGTCGATATTCTAAATGGTGAACAGGGATTCTCACTCCCTGACTCCAATGCAGGCTTCTGTGGGTGCTATTCAGGTCAAACTATCTTTTCAAGTTATCCCCCGGCATAACCCATACCTTCACCGAAGAATTTTACCTACTTACCCCTTAATAGCATTGATGTCCTGGGTCCTGCGTTATTAAGGAAGTGAAGTAAGCTAATAACCACTTTTTCAGGTTAAGTTATTTTTATTATTATATTTTTTCTTTTAAAAGCTGCAAACACTTTCTTTACAGAAAGGAAAAAAGATCTTGCTTCTGGCTGCTGGTTGGTTGAAGGGACCTTCAGGTCCACGACACTCAATCTTCTTTAAATTCTGGTCTTCTTGGGATGTATTCGCTGGTTAGCTCTGTTGCTGTGTCTTGTCGATCCATGTACCGAGCTGTGAGAGCTGGCTCTGGCTCTTGTTTAAATTCTAGTCTTCCTTAGATGTATAACTGTTTAAACTCGGCTGCTTGCCTTGTCTTTCCCATGACCGAGCTCTCTCTCTCTCTCTGAGTTCTCCTCCCCTTCTCTCCTGTTGCTGGTTTCACCTGTCCTCTGTCCTTGTTGCTGCTGCTCCCTGGGTTTATATTCTCTTTCTGAGAGTTATTAAGTTCTAACGACTTTATTGTAAATGGGCTTGTTTCACTTTGATAGTTTAAAAGTATCTTTGATGTAAACATCTTACTACAACTAATTATTCATTTTGGGCATATCGTCTTCTCTCAGATTTCATTTAAAAATGCTTTGGTTTCAATAGTTAACTTTTATTTCTGTGATTTCGAATCGTTTAATTTTCCAATTGTCCCCAGCTCATAACTTTGCCTTTGATTTTGACTTAAATGATGTTTCTCGTAGACAGGTCGTCTCCAATTTTCTTTAATTGACTTGATGTTCGTAGAATTTTACACTTTAAAATTGACACCAAATTCGACTGGGCATCTTCCATCCTTTCCAGCTGTTTACTAAGAGAGTTTATTTCAATTAAGGTGTGAAACTTTGCTTTTAGCTGTATGCTAAAATTTAACTTGGTTATGACTTGAAAGACTTGCCTGTTTTAAACATTCGTCACTTAATGCAATTGAAACTCTCATCCATGCTTTTTCAGATGCTTCCTGAGATAGTTACATTCCATGAAGGTGTGAGCCATTGTATTAGCTTACCACATGAAACCTGTGTGTTTGCTAAGCCTGTTTGTGAGCAAGAATCTGCATTTTACAACCCTGCTCTTTGCAGCTGCTATTAAACTTTTGTGGGATCTTTCCCTGTATCCTCTCAAACCAGATATTGCCAGGCTTCCATGTTTCAAATGACACATTTTTCTGTATTTTCAAGAACAGGCTGTGGGTGTGCGTGGGGGGGGGGGGGGGGGGGGGGGCTGTGTTTGTGTGAAACACATGTTGCGTACAAATTTCACAAAGGCCACGGCATCCTTCTATTTCCAGTAGATACACAGCAAATAGATCCACAAATGTTGCACATGAAGCTCCCAATTGTCGTTTTCTCGGTTTGTGTCTATTTCAAAGCAGCTAAATCCACTGGTCCTGGTGGTTCACACCAGCCCACCGACAGTGTCGAATGTTTATTGAAATTGATGTAAGTAATGTGAAGAGGTAGACATGTGGCAGAGGGAGCAGATCGTGTCCAGAGTAAATCTTGCGACACAAACACAGCACCTTCCAGCAACATTCCGCCTGCAAGCAGATGAAGCGTTTAAAGGAAGGCCAGCAAAGGCCTTCCCAGTGATGCTGAGTGAGCTGTCAATATTTGTTGCACTTCCCTCTGTCCACTTTGTTTTCCGATATTGGTTATGATTTTACATCATGAATCTCCTGTGGGATGGCTTATGCCTTCCAGCAGAGAAGGCGGAGGCCATAAATGTTCAGAAACATAGTAATTATATTCACCAATTTTCATTAATTTATGATATAAATGATTAGATTCACCAATTGCCATCGTTCCACAAAGCCCTGTTTTAAATGAAGTTATACGGTGTGAGCATCAAGGGCAAGGTCATGATTTATTGTCGATCGCTAATTGCCTTTCACAAAGAGGCGGTGAAATGCATGCTTGATACTCTGCAGTCATTCTGGTATCGGTACACTGACGATGCTGTTAGGGAGAGAGTTCTAGGCTTTTGAACCAGCGACAGCGAAGATTCGGTGATATATTTCCAAGTTAGGATAGTGAATGATTTGGAGGGGAATTTCCAGGTGGTGATCTTACGATGTATCAGCTGCCTTTTCCTTCTAGAAGGATATGGTCCTGGGTTCAGAAAGTGTTTCGAAAGGAGATTTGCTGCTTTCCTGTAGTGCATCTTGTGGATGGAACATTATTACCATTATTCGCCGGAGGTGGATGGAATGAGTGTTTGCACACGGGGTGACAATAAAGCTACTTTGGTCTGGATGGTGTCGAGCTTCTTGAATTTTGTTGGAGCTGCACCCAGCCAGGCAACTGGAGAGTATTCGATTACACTCCTGGCTTATGCTTTGTAGATAGTGAACAGGCTTTGGGAGTCACGAGGTGAGTTGCTCACCGCAGGCTTCCTAGACGCTGATCGGATCTTGTAGCCTCAGCATTTATATGGTCAGTCCAGTACAGTTTCTGGTGGTAACCCCAGTGTATTGATCGTGGGGAATTCAGCGATGACAATATCAGTGAATGTCAAGGAGCGATGGTTAGATTCTATTTTGGTGGAGATGGTCATTGTTTAGCAATTCCGTGGCGAATATCACCAATTGTCACGAGTCACAAAGTTAAATAATGACATTATTCATTCACCAATTATGATTCGCACTTTCTTTTACAAAATGTAAATACAATTAATTTAAGGGAGCTGAATTTGAGACCAGCAAGAGATGAGCCATGATGATTGAATGGCGGAGCAGGCTCGAAGGGCTTAATTGCCGATTTCTGCTCCTAATTCTTTTCTTGTGTGTTTAACATAATTTATTAAGATTAAACGTAATTGAATAGCATTGACCATTCTGTCACCAAGAAGTCACATTGCACCGGAATTCAATGTGAAATGGAATTAAACCACACCGAGGATAATGTCCAGCTACCCAGCAGCCTCTGCGCTGTATTTGTCAGTAATCTCGTCATCGTCACACAGAATCGCCAGACTGGGGTGTGAGATGATTTTTAATGTGCCGGTAGAAATAAAAATGCCTTTACCTGATGTGACGTCAATGAATCTTTACTTCCCAATTTGTTATTACACTGTTTTGGAAAGTAATTCAACATTTACAGCTGTCCACTGAGTTTCACAGTATTTCTGTTTTCACATTAATATGTTTTTTGTCTGGTGTCTTCACTAATTTGGGTAGGGACATCTGGAGTAACTTATTGTACACGAAATGATCACATGTTCCAAATATTACAACCGTCCTCCACAATGTAATCACGTACCGGCTTTCTGACTTTGAGATGAAGATTCGCCATCAGCAGAGAAGAATCACCCGCACCGCAGGGATATCTCCAGTTCCCTCTTAGTGACGTCCAGCTCGTTATTTCCCGATAGTCTGGAGAGGGAATTCACCTAGAAAGGCTTCAGCCACCGAATGTATCGGGCGATACAAATTATAAAGGACCAAATTTAAGTTGTGAAATCATCAAGCGCAAAACTGAGAATGTAGAACAGCATCTTTCAGGGCCATCTATCCATCCGTCCATCAACCCCATTCACTGATTCCTCAATCACAATATTCAGGCATCCAACTAACACTCATCTCTACATCAAATCAGTGATCCCTTTATATTTTGGGTGGATGGTGATGCAGTATTAATGAATTGTGCCAGTAATAAAAATGCCCGGGTACAAATGCTCGGGTACAAATCCCACCATAGTCGGAGGGGGAATTTGATTCCACTTAATAAATCTGGAATACATATTACACGCAATCCGCTCTGTTTCACCAATGAAGGAAATCTGTCATCCCTCCCTGCCTTCACCTACATCAGGCTCCAGTTGGACAGCAACATGTCTGACTCTTCCATTCATTCTGAACTGGCAAAGCAAACCGCCCAGTTCAAGAGTATTAGGGGCAGGGTCTTGCCATTGAGTCCCACAATCCATGAAAGTATAGAGGGGGACAACATGAATATACATGTTGGTCTGTTACAAATGGACCCTCTGTCTGATAGTCTGATTGTATTTCTATCCGTCATTACAACGTTATGAGATGTGGGAGAGATCCTCCAGCGGGATATTGCTGCTAAGAGGGGCCACAAATCCTTTCCTTAGAGATTGGAGCAGTTCAAATTGGTTCACAATTTAAAACATAAAATGATCTCCAGTGCTGTTGCTGGGTAGATTTGTTTATAAATAGTCCTCATTGACAATGTTACGAGTTTGAAGTTGGCTTGCAGCCAAGTGGTCAGTACTGAGAAAACAGATCTCTGAAAAACAAATCCAGATGTTTCCTGTAAACAACATTGAACATTCGAGCCTCCCTGACTGCAGGCGGCTGGATTGCTGCCAAATACTGTGTGGGGCAGATTAGCCTGAATATGAATGGACTAAATGGGATTTATCCATTCAAACAATAAATGTTTCAGTCGCACATGAAGTAAACGTTTTAAATGGTGTTCCATCTAAATAAATATATGCAGTGAATGTTCTGTTCACTTTTAGATTAAACATGATCGGAAAATAGTAAATTGACTCGTGCTATTTAATTTATGTAAGTTCCGAGTAAAGGTCACTCTAGTTATGAAAGTCCGCTTGTGAAGAACCTAATGAAGTGAGAGTGAGTGGTGTTGATGGACCCAATCCACAAGCCCAATAAAATGAGGGGAATTGCAAAACAATATAAGTTGAATTAAAAGAAAATCCTAAAAGTGCTCAAAACCCGCCCGAATTCCTGGAATATTTTCCGAGTTGTTGACCTCATTTAAACGGAGGCGTCTCTTATACCTGATCAGCACCGTGTTCTGTACAGATTAATTTGTGCTGATTTCCATTATTTAACAGTCCCTCTCATTGCTGCCAATGAGTGGAGAAATGACCAGTTCATGACCAGCTTCAGTGGAAGATAAAACATTTATTCCTGTGATGTTGTGTAACATGCAGCAAAGTCCTGATATCCTGTGTTCCCAACACCAGTGAATGTTAGACAGCCGGTGGTTAGTAAAATTAGCGGCAATGATTTGGATGCTGAAGGATAACTTTGCTGATTGCCGCGTCCGTTCTGATTTATTAACTTCTCTGTCAAAAGCTGATGTTCATTTCATGTTTCTCTGTCAACTCACTGCTGAATTATCAGGCAAGCGGCTTCTTTTGCGGCTAATGTTCACAGGATCGTCTGAGGCACAGGGGAAAATCGAGAAATGTAAAGAGAGACATTGTGTAATATTAGAGTTTCTTCTTGTCGACAGACCCACATTGTACACTGATGGCCATCCGCACTGCAAATGTAATCACGTCATTCATTCCCTCATTTAGTTACATTTCGTCTGATAAATTATACTTTATTGTTGTGATTGGATAGACAGACGATTTATACCCTGAAAATGTAATTTATTTGTTTATGTTCATCCCTTTATATTGGAGTGCAGAAATAAAGAGACTTAATGTATAGTGGAATTAGATTTTACTTAGAGGTGCTCAAATATAATTTTCCATTCGGATGAGGAGAGACATTACAATGAATCCATTCAGCCAAACAAATAAATCGATCTAATGTCACTTTTTAATAATAACCAATTGTAAATCTCTGAGCACATTCTGTTGGGGGTGTGGAAGGTGGGACGTGGATCCAGTCGCCGCCTCCACCAGGGAATCAATAGGCGGCGCCTGGAAAGCCGCCCCCTTCTGCCGGGTATTTAAATGCCGCTCACTGGGACCCGAACCCAACAGTCAAGGAGCTGGTTTGTTCACTGAGTTCCTGACACAACCATTTCCCCCAAATGACCAGAAGGATGAGGTGGGCCATTTCTCTCAGTTTGTTGCTGACTTTCTTATCCCGTGAGTAGTTTTTATTGTCCAAGTCTCTCACTGTTACTGTCTCAGTGTTAGTCTCTCTCTGGAATGTTCCAGAGTCACCAATCATTTCACCAGCATTAATCCTCGGGCTTTTTGATATATTTTTACAGGTGTCCAGTCGGATGTTGTGTTGACTCAGCCAGAGGCAGAGACCGGGCGTCCCGGAGGCTCCCTGACACTGACCTGTAAAACCAGCGGCTTCGATCTCGGCAGCTACTACATGGCCTGGATCCGCCAGGTTCCCGGACAGGGGCTGGAGTGGCTCGTTAGCTACTACGATTCATCCAGCAACAACTACGCCCCAGCCATTAAAGATCGATTTACTGCGTCCAAAGACACTTCAAACAACATCTTCTCTTTGGCCATGGGCAGTCTGAAGACCGAAGACACCGCCATCTATTACTGTGCTGGACACCACAGCGAGAGGAACCAGGGCTGGACCCGCACAAGAACAGCTCGAGAGGGAATTCAGCAACTTGCAGCTTAACCTGAAGGTCAGCACTTGATTCAAATGTAATATTAATGTCAGTGATCAGAGTCATTGCACACGCTGCTTCTTACATAACTCACACAGAGAAAATTAAACAGTAAAACTGAACAAACCGATCGATCTAATAGGATGAGCTTTTGTCTGTTTATATTTACTGTTCACAGTTTCAGCAATTAGAGACTTGGCTATAATCCTGGTTTTATTATTTCTGATACTTGGGAAAATCTATGTACTTTGGATTTGATAAACTACTGTATAAATTGTAAATTAGATCAGAAGTAAACGTGTATTTGAAGTGAATATTGAGCGGCAGGACTGAACAGAGAGTGAGTGCAGTTTTTGTGCGGGTGTCTGTCACTGTGACTACAGTGGGTCACAGTGCTGTGCACAGCGACATCCTCATACAAAAACCTCAGTGATATAGTTTGTTCAAATTGGTGATCAGCGCCACAACAGGATTGTCAACGTAAATTAATTTTAAATAAAACAAAGTTTGGAACTAATATTAGTTTTCAAAAAGGTATAAAAATCTTCCACTTTATCACTGTTCACCGACTCGCTAAATCTGTACAGAGGGTTTAAAAGTGTTCCGATCTTATTTATAAATGTAAAGACCAGGACAAGGTGAAATAACTCACCCATTCGCTCTTGGAAGAGACAGAATTTGGTTTTTGAGTGAACAGTGAAATTAAATCTCTGTATTTTACAGTTAACAGTCTGCCGCAGTATTTGACACGCTGTGTCTCACTGTGATAACTGGCGCACAGCAGTTACTGTCAATACAAAAAGCCCCTCAGCACTAATTAACTGAAGCTAGCTCAGTGTTCGATTTTACAATCCAACTTTATTCACAGTGAAGCATTATTTATCTCCAGCACTGACAAAATGACAATAATTAATATGGGAAATCTGTGACAATTATTCACTCATTAGTTAGTGATTTCAATAACATGTTCATCTTTTACTCTGAAATATAAAACATTAGCGTCATTTCTGAACAATAGCGACATCCACAAATACAATTCTAATTTAATGAAAATTCATTACAAGTTTACTTTGCCGCTGGTTTGTGAATATTTAAAATAATGGTGGATTTCTGTCTATTTTGTGCAGGTGCGGTTATTGAATGGAGCAGCCCAGGGAATGTGACACTGTGACTACTTCGACTACTGGGGACAAGGGACCATGGTGACGGTGACGGCAGGTAAGAACTGTTCCATTATTTATGAACTGTTTTACTTGAGTCTTTGTTTTACTTATTTTTTCTATTTTAACTATGCATTCGTTCACTGAATTGCGGGTTTGCTGGATTCTGCATTGAGATTTTGTTGCAATCTTTCATGTGATTCTGCTGAAAAAGGAATTAGTCTGCCGCTTGATAAAAGATGCTTCTGAGGGATTCAGTCCCTGGTTATTATGATTTGATGTTTATTTGCTGAGGACACTGAGTGGCTGGGTACTTTAATACCTAACGCCTGTTAAACAGTTTGGTATTTCTGTAATGTTTAATCTCGGTGACACCTGGTGGCTGCAGGTTTTACCACCTCCTGCACAAGTGTTAGAAATCTGCCCAATATTAACAAAATATGCTGAAGTATCTGTGTCAATTTATTGAACACGTCCCGCTTATTGACAATGTTGATGATATTCTTCCATATTTCTGTTTGTTTTAATTGTTCATTCACTTGCTGAAAGGCGGATTTGGTGGGTTCTAGATTGTGATTTTCTTGAAATGCTGTTTGATTCTGTTGAAGGTGTTTGTAGATTTGAGCTGGTTCTCCATGAGACGAGGTTCAGCCCCTCGGTGATGTGATTTGGTATTTTCTCTGCTCAGGAGATTCTGTCTCGGTGATTTTGAATGAGTAAAATTTGTGAAACGGTTCTGGCATTTCTATGTTCTTTGAAGTCTGTGATATTGAGCGGTTCCACGTTTTTTTAACTGAATGAATACAAGACACGTGTTTGAAACTGCTGCACGATTGTAGACAGAAAAGAGTCAGGATTTTAGAGTGTTTTTTTAAAGTGATGATTGCAGATTAAACTAAGCCACAGTTTAAAATGCTCTTTCCGAACATAATTTGTTCCTGCAATCATAGCCTGGCTTTACTTCAATGTTCTATCTTGGTGAGATAGATGGATGCAGCTTTATCTCTCCTTCCAACTGTTTAAATGCGTTTGAAATATGGTCCAATATGAATAAAATGTGGTAAAGTTTCAAAAATATTTTGGACATACCCCACATACTCGCAGTGATATGACTGTTGTTCTGTATTTTATTTAGTTTGATAATTCATACTTTAGGAGGAGAACTAGTTTGCTGGATTCAATATTCAGATGTTTGTGAAATGTTACGTTTGATTCTGTTGAATGTCGAATTGAGCTGTTTCTCAATGAAACGGGTTGGGTCCTTACGATGAGTTTTGACGTGTTCCTGCTGAGGAGATAGTGTGTCTGGGTGACTTTGAATAAGTACAATTTGTGAAGCAGTTTTCTGTTTCTTCGTTGTTTCTGCATTGTTCAAACTGGGTGACATTGAACAGTTACACGTTTTCTGGTTAAATGTAGAAAGGTTTGGGCGTTTGAATCTCCTTGAAGCACAATGGTAGGGAGTAAACGTGGCAGGTTTCGAAAATAAAGAAAGGAATAAAAGATTTGAGAGACATTTTTAAATTTTACCTAATGGTGACTGATTAAACTAAACCATGGCGTCATTAAGAACGCAATTCGTTACTGCAATCTGAAACTATTTAATTAAAACGTTTTCAAATTAGCGAGTAAAATTAATATAACTTAAACAATTATAATGCGGTGTTATAACCATATTATCCAAATATGTTTTCCTATTATGATCAACCGCCTTCCACAATTCTGCTGTGCTCTGCACTCCATTAGCATGGCCGGAAAAATTTTCTGGGCTGGGAATATTTTGTGATTATTTATGAAACTGTTTTAATAATAACATACTGATTCTACAGCACTGTTCAGTTGCACAAGATATATTTGAATTATTTTTTATTTCTCTGATTACGTTTGCAGTTACTTATATTGTTTTATATTGCAGTTTGGCAATTTATGTATCCGATTATTGTATTATTTATGTGCAGAAGCTCGAATATTATCTCTTCACCGTCATTTGCCATTGTCTCTAATCTAATCATAAAGAGTTTCTCAGAGGTGGAAGTCGCTGACAGTGCACAGGGCTGGAGACACAGTAAAAGCTTGAAATGCAAAAACCAAAAATTACAAAAGGAAAATATTAGCTTTGCAAAAAATAATAACGTCCTATCTCGCATAGCTGTGCTGTACACAATATAACATTATAGAAATAAAACAAATTATACAATAGAAGAATAGATTATATCTGAGCCTCAAGCTTATTTCTTATTAAATCATAAATTGAACAAGAACATTTCTCCGTCATTTTCTCATTATGTTTCAGTGCTGTAGAGGATCTAACTCAGTAATTTTCGTTAAGTTTTGCACTGATTAATTTGGATCTCCTTTCTTTAAGCAATATTTTCAATAATAAAGTTAATCGAATTGCCTGAATGATTAAATCTCGGAAACACTTTTATTGATCACAAACTACCAAGGACTTTATTGTTAGAGATATAGTTTCGAGTTACAACAGTTTAGCAATTTGGGAGTACCGCTTTAACAAACAGATGATATATTACACATGTCTGAATTATTCCATCCGATAATTTGAAGTTTAATATTTAATTAAATCCAAATTATTTAGCAAATTTCAGACTGGAGCAGGTTTTGAATTACAGAGAACCATTTTTTATTATTTATATTATAGAGTACAAATCAGCTGACAGGTCAACTAATTGACAATTGGCAATAACTTGCAACGCGACATTAGTACTAACTAATTTAACATAAATTAATTCCTACAATTGAGTAGTACACTGGCGTGCCATATCAAAGCTATTAGAGAATGTTTAATTGTACTGAAAATAATTTAGAAAACAATACATTTATTTACTCAGGTTGAAGAGGTGGCCCGCCTCGATTGTTTTATTGATTATATTTAATTAGAAAATTGCATCAAATCAGGTCATCAGTTTCCAATGTGAATGTTTCCTGGTTTGTTTATTTCTTAGCAAACACTGGATCTTTGTCACGGACATTAAACTCCCCTCAATCTGTTATATTTAATGTGATCATTCTCAGTGATTATACATTGTGCCCAGTTCAGCCAGACAGGAGAAATAGCTGAAAGGCTATTTGGAGCTTTAAGGAGCTTTGAAATTAATATCAGTTTCATTTCAAAGAGGTTATTGAATTTTTATTGTGGTCAGTTGACCATTTATCAATTAGAATCGAGCAGTTTGAATGATTCGTTCCCCTGTGTTTCAGAATGAAATTTGACAGACTAAATACTCTCTCATGCGCACACTGTTTCTCCCTCACACACTCCCTCTCTCCCACAAACCCGGACTATTCCTCAAACACACAGACACTCTCTCTCACAGACACTCTCACACACAATAGCTCTTCAAAAACACACAGTCTCTCTCTCACACACACACACTCGGTCACACACACGCACTGCCTCACTCTCTCATTCTCTTACATACTCACTGTCTCCAACTTTCTCTCTCTACAACTCTCCCTCACACACCAACAGACTGTCACTCGCTCTCACCCATTCACAGGCACATTATTCCTCTCTCTCTTTCACATGCAATCTCCCTCTCTCACACTCTCTCTCACACACTCTCTCTTACAAGTTTTACCAATCTCACTCACATAAAAAATCATTCGCAGACACACACACACTTGCACTCTCGCACACATTATCTCTTGCATACACGCTTGTTCACACACATGCTCTGTCCCACACATCTCTCTCACTCAAAACGCTATCTCACATACAGGCTCTCTCACACATTCGCTCTCTCACACATACACTCTCTTACGCATACGCTCTCTCTCACACACACACACACACTCTGACGTGCATAATCTCTCGCACGGACGCTCTCTCACGTTCTTACGCACACGCTCTCTCACACACACGGCCTCTCGCACACACATGCTCTCTTGTACTCCTGCTCTCTCACACATATATCCTCTCTTGCATACATGTTCTCTTATGCACATGCGCTCTGATACTCACACTCTCTCGCACAAACTCTCTCACTCACTCTCTCACACTCATGTTTGCTGACTCACATGCTCTCTCACGCACATGCTTTCTCACACACATGCTCTGTTGCACACATGCTCTCTCACACATATACTCTCCCACACATGCGTTCTCACACACACGCTCTCTCACACACATATCTCTCACACTCACGCTCTCTTGCACACACGCTCCCTCACACACATGCCCTCACACTCACATGCTCTCTCATACACTCACTCTCTCACACTCATGCTCTCTCATTCCCGCTTGCGCACACGCTCTCTCACTCACATGCTCTCTCGTACTCATGCTCTCTCACACACATGCTCTCACACACACATGCTCTCACACATGCTCTCTCGCACACATGCTCTCACACACACATGCTCTCACACATGTTCTCTTGCCCACATGCTGTCTCGTGCACACTTTTTCTCACACATGCTCTCTCACACATGCTCTCTCACACATATGCTCCCTTGCACACATGCTCTCTCACGCATATGCTCTGTTACACACTCTCTCACACACATGTCTGGCGCACATGCTATCTCACATACATGCTGTCTCACACACAGTTTTGCGCACAGTCTCTTTCCTGTGGACACTATTTTGCTCCTTCATACACACACAACCTCTCGCTCGCACAAATACACACAATGAGGCTCTCACACACAGATATTTTCTGACACACAGAGATACTCTCTCTCTCACACACACTCACACGTATACTCTCTCTCCCACTCTCTTGATCCATCTCTCGCATGCATGCAGACACATACATAGACACAAACACACTCTCCCTCTCTCACACACATACACTCAGACACGCACACACTTTCAGATACACAGATGAGAGCAACTGAATCTCATATCAGTCATAAAAATAATAATCTTTATTATTGTCACAAGTGGGCTCACATTAACACTGCAATGAAGGTACTGTGAAAATCCCCGACACGCCACACTCTGGCGCCTGTTCGGGTACACAGAAGAAGAATTCAGAATATCCAAACCACCTAACAGGATGTCTTTCGGGACTTGTGGGAGGAAACCGGAGCACCCGGGGGAAACCCACGTAGACACGGGGAGAACCTGCAGACTCCACACAGGCAATGACCCAAGTGGGAATCGAGCCCGGACCCCTGGTGCTGTGAAGCGACAGTGCTAACCACTGTGCTACAGTGCCGCCAAATCACGGCATCATTTTAACGGGTGACCTCGGGGAGCCCAACCAAAGAATGAATGGATGGGAATCAGGAGAACAATCTCCGCTGGTTGGAGTCATAACCAGCCCCAAGGTAGATGGATTCCATTGCTGGAGGTTAATCATCTCAATTCCAGGACATCACTGCGAGACGTCTTCAGGGTAGTGTCCTCGGACAAACCATCTTCAGCTTATTCATCAATGACCTTTTCATCATAATGTCTGAACTGGGACTGTTCTCAGATGATTGCACCAAGCTCAGCACAATTTGCAGCTGTGCAGTCACTGAATAAATCTATGTGTAAATAAAGCAACATGGAGACTACATCAGTCTGGCTGACATGTGGTAAGTAACAGTCAAGTCACCCAATCGAAGGCAATGCCCATCTCCAGTAAGAACGGATCTAACCACCGCCCATTGACATTCAATAGCATTACCATCATTGAATTCCTGGAGGTTACCATGGACCAGAAAGTGATCTGGACGAATCATATAAATTTTGAGGCCAGAAGAACAGATCAAAGGTGAGGAGTCCTGCGGTGAAAAACTCATCCCCTGACTCCCCAAAGCCTGTCCACCATCTAAAGATCCGCTGCAGAAGCTCATCATGTCTCCTTAGGCAGCACCTTCTAAACCCCTGGCAGCGGCCATCTGGACAAGGACAGCAGACACATGGGAACACCGCCAACTGGAAGCTCAACTCCAAGTCACTCAGCATCATGACTATAAAATATATCACCGTTCCTTCACTGCCGCTGGTTCAAAACCATGGAACTGACTCGGGGAAACACCACATGGACTACAATGGTTAAAGAAGTAAGCTCGCCACCTTCTCAAAGGCAATGAGGGATGGAAAATAAATGCTGGCCCAGCCAGAGACACCTACATCACAAGAATGAATAAACAGAACACACTCTCCGTGATACAATATGGCAAGAATTTTACAGGCAGAAAAATCCCATTTGCAAAATGAAAATCCATTAAGTTGCAGGAATGATCATTGTCCCAGTTCTAAATTATTTGTGAAAAACGAAATTACATCGGCATTAAAGCAGCTGCCCAGTGATCTACACTGCTGTCTGACTGTACACAGCCGGTGTTACTGACAGTATTAAAGCAGCTGCCCAGTGATCTACACTGCTGTCTGACTGTACACAGCCGGTGTTACTGAAAGCTGCTCAATGTGGAGAATCAGAACAGAATGAATGGAGAGGAAGAGGAGGAGGTGGGGGTGGTGGAGCCGAATGGAGGAGCCCCCAGCTCGGCTGCGGACAACAGGCAACAGGAAGCAGAGCCTGAGCGGAAAATCATCCAGAGAAACATCGTCCTAATGGGCTGGGAGCACCTGGGAATCATCACTCAGCCACGGTCACTCACTCGCTCACTCACTCGCCCTCACTCGCCTATCTTCACTCATTCACTTACCCTCACCTGTCTTCACTCATTCACTTACACTCACTCGCCATCACTCATTGACCCTCGCGCACACATCCTCAATGATAAACCTTTCCTTAACGACGCTCACACACACCCTCTCACCGACGGTCACTCACTCATCCTCACTCACCCACCCTCTCTGACACATTCTCAATCACCCACGCTCACTCACGCACCCTCCTTGACATACCATCACTCACACACACACCCTGACACACACACACTCGCCCAACGTCCCTGACACACTCTCACCCACCCACCCTCCCTGACACACTCTCACCCACCCACCCTCCCTGACACTCTCACTCACCCACCCTCCCTGACACACTCTCACTCACCCACCCTCCCTGACACACATACGCTCACCCACCCTCCCTGACACACTCTCACTCACCCACCCTCCCTGACACACTCTCACACACCCACCCTCCCTGACACACTCTCACTCACCCACCCTCCCTGACACACACACACTCACCCACCCACCCTGACACACTCTCTCACCCACCCTCCCTGACACATTCTCACTCACCCACCCTCCCTGACACATTCTCACTCACCCACCCTCCCTGACACACTCTCACTCACCCACCCTCCCTGACACAGTCTCACTCACCCACCTTCCCTGACACACTCACACTCACCCACCCTCTCTGACACACCCTCACTCACCCGCCCTCACACACCCTCATTCAGTAACACACCCTCACTCACTACCTCACCCACACTCACCTTCACTCACTCACCTGCCCTCACTCACCCACCCTACCTGACACACTCTCACTCACCCACCCTCCCTGACACACTATCACTTACCCATCCTCCCTGGCACACTCTCACTCACCCACCCTCCTTGACACACTCTCACTCACCCACCCTCCCTTACACACTGTCTCTCACCCACCCTCCCTGACACACACTCACCCACCCTCCCTGACACACTCTCACTCACCCACCCTACATGACACACTCTCACTCACCCACCCTCCTTGACATACTCACACTCACCCACCCTCCCTGACACACACACTCACCCACCCTCCCCGACACAATCTCACTCACCAACCCTCACTGACACACTCTCACTCACCCACCCTCCCTGACACACACACGCACCCCCACCATCACTGACACATTCTCACTCACCCACCCTCCCTGACACACTCTCACTCACCCACCCTCCCTGACACACTCGCACTCACCCATCCTCCCTGACACACTCACTCACTCACCCACTCTCACTCACCCACCCCCCTGACACACTCTCACTCACCCACCCACCCTGACACACACACGCACCCCCACCATCACTGACACATTCTCACTCACCCACCCTCCCCGACACACTCTCATTCATCAACCCTCCCTGACAGACTCTCACCCACCCACCCTCCCTGACACATTCTCACTCACCCACCCTCCCTGACACTCTCTCACTCACCCACCCTCCCTGACACACTCGCACTCACCCATCCTCCCTGACACACTCACTCACTCACCCACTCTCACTCACCCACCCTCACTGACCCACCCACCCTGACACACTCTCACTCACACACCCTCACACACCCTCCCTGACACACTCTCACTCACCCACCCTCCCTGACACACTCTCACTCACCCACCCTCACTCACCCACCCTCCCTGACACACACGCACTAACCCGTCCTCCCTGACACTCACTCACTCACCCACCCTCACTCACCCACCCTCACTCACACACCCTCACTCACACACCCTCCCTGACACACTGTCACTCACCCACCCTCACTCACCCACCCTCACTCACACACCCTCACTCACACACCCACCCTGACACACTGTCACTCACCCACCCTCACCCACCCACCCTCACTCACACACCCTCCCTGACACACTTTCACCCACCCACCCTCCCTGACACACCCTCACTGACCCACCCTCCCTGAAACACTCTCAGTCACCCATGCTCCCTGGCACACACTCACTCACCCACCTCACACCCACCCTCCCTGACACACTCTCACTGACCCATCCTCCCTGACATACTATCACTCACCCATCCTCCCTGAAACACTCTCACTCACCCACCCTCCTTGACACACACTCACTCACCCACCCTGACACACACACACACTCACCCACCCTGACACACTCTCACTCACACACCCTCACACACACACCCTCACTCTCCTACCCTCACTCACACGCCCTCACACACACACGCTTACCCATCCGCATTCAACATCACTCACTCACCCTCATTGACTCGTTCTTACATGCCCAACCTAACTCATAACCCTCAATCACACACCCTCACCCACTCCCACTCGCTCACCTACCCCTATTCACTCACCCACCCTCACTCATTCCCACATACCCTCATTCAGTAACCCACCCTCACTTACACATTCTCGCTCCCCCTCACTCAAATACCATCACCCACCCTAATTCGGCCACACTCACTCCCTCACCCTCCCACCCACCATCGCACTCTAATCCTCCCTCACTCACCCAGCCTCACCTATTCACCCTCACTTACAAAGACTGGCACCCACCCTCTTTCACACGCCTTCACTCACAGATCCTCACTCACACACCCTCACTCATCCACATTCCCTCATACACCCTTATTCAGCCACCCTCACCAGACGCACCCACCCTCTGTCACCCACTACCACTCACTCTCATTTACTCCCTCACCCTCACTCACTCTTACTCACCCACATTCACTCATTCACGCACCCTAATTCACCCTCACTCACACACCCAAACTCATTCACTCACACACCCTCATCCACCCACATCCATCCCCTCACTCACCCTCACTCACTCAACCACCATCACACATATACCCTCGCTCACCCACCCACACTCATTCTCCGCCACTCACACACCCTGACGCACCCGCCCATCCTCACTGACCGTCACTGACTCTCACTACACAACCTCACTCACCCAGCTTCGCTCATTCTCTGCGTCTCACTCACTCTCCCTCACCCACCCTGACTCATTCGGCCTCGGTGCCACAGCCTCGCCCATTTACCCTCACTCAGTCACTCACCCCTGATCTCTCACTTATCAACATTCATACATCCTCAATCACCCAACTCACTCACCCACACTCATTCCCCTACCCTCACTCGGTTACTCACTCATCCTTTCTCACGCATGCTCAGGAGCGAGAACTGAAGACAAGTGGCGCTCGAATGTGGCTGCATGACACGGGATTGCCGGGAGCCGGAGGAAAGTGCAGAGAGCCGGGGGAAGGGGCAGAGAGCCGGAGGAAAGTGCAGAGAGCCGGGGGAAGGGGCAGAGAGTCGGGGGGAAGTGCAGAGACCGGAGGAAAGTGTAGAGAGCCGAGGGAAAGCGCAGAGAGCCGGAGGATAGTGTAGACAGGTGGAGGAAAGTGTAGAGAGCCGGGGAAGGGCAGAGAGCCGGGGGAAAGCGCAGAGAGCCAGGAGAAGGCACAGAGAGCCGGGGGAAGGGGCAGAGAGCCGGAGGAAAGTGCAGAGAGCCGGGGGATGGTGCAGAGATCCGGGGGAAGGCGCAGAGAGCCGGGGGAAGGGGCAGAGAGCTAGGGGAAGTGCAGAGAGTCTGGAGAAGTGTAGAGAGCCGTGGGAAGGCGCAGAGAACCGGAAGAAAGTCCATGGAGTGGGCGATAAGCGATAAGAATCGGGGTAAAGCGCACAGTGCTAGCGAAGGGCTCAAAGGGCCCGCGGAATGTGTCAGGAACCGGGAAAAGCCCAAAGAACTGGGAAAAGTGCAGCGCACATGGGAAAACACAATGAGCCGGAAAAAAATGCAAAGTCGAGGGAATGCAAAGACAGGCGGAGTGTGGAGTTAACAGCACAATCAGGATCTTATTGAATGGGGGAGTAGGCTCGACGGGTAGAATGGCCGACTCCCGCTGTTCATGTTCAATTTTAGCATGGCCAATCCACCTAACCCACACATCTTTGGACTGTGGGAGGAAACCGAAGCACCCGGAGGAAACCCACGCACACACGGGGAGGACGTGCAGACTCCACACAGACAGTGACCCAGCTGGGAATCGAACCTGGGACCCTGGAGCTGTGAAGCATTTATGCTAACCACCATGCTACCGTGCTGCCCCGCTGTCTATGGTATTTTTCAAGCAAAGTCACTACTCTCTGGTTTGGGGAGTGGGGGTAGATTGGTGGAGAGAGGAGGGGGCATCAGTCAGTTTGAACAAAGGGAATTTCCCAAAACTGCAAAGATACAAATGAAGAGGCAACTTCTTTATCACAAAGTGCTGTTGATTGTGACGTACACAGGTCAGTTAGCTGGATTGTGACGTACTCAGCTCAGTTAGCTGGATTGTGACGTACACAGCTCAGTTAGCTGAATTATGACGTGCACAGCTCAGTTAGCTGGATTCTGACGTACACAGCTCAGTTCGCTGGATTGTGACGTACACAGCTCAGTTTGCTGGATTGTGACGTACACAGCTCAGTTAGCTGGATTGTGACGTACACAGCTCAGTTAGCTGGATTGTGACGTACACAGCGCAGTTAGCTGGATTGTGACGTACACAGCTCAGTTCGCTGGATTGTGACGTGCACAGCTCAGTTAGCTGGATTGTGACGTACACAGCTCAGTTCGCTGGATTGTGACGTACACAGCTCAGTTTGCTGGATTGTGGCGTACACAGCTCAGTTAGCTGGATTGTGACGTACCCAGCTCAGTTTGCTGGATTGTGACGTACACAGCTCAGTTAGCTGGTTTGTGACGTACACAGCTCAGTCAGCTGGGCAGCTGGTTCGTAATGAGGAGCGATCCGAACAGCGCGGGTCCAATTGCTGCACCGGCTGGTTTATTCATAAAGACCCCCATTCTCAACCTTGCCCCTAGCCTGAGGTGTGGTGACCCTCACGTTAAATCACCATCAGTCCGCTCTCAGAAGGAGAGAGCAGTCTCCGGGACTATGGCCTCATTCCCGTTTTATATTACATGGTGGCTGAAATAATGGGGAAAACGCTCTGCTCCTCTCTTTCAACCCAATGAAAGTTACACCATTCAGATTACATCAAAATGTGTTTCTTTCGATAGAGATGGAGAAAGAAATGTGGGTTTCTAAAGAGGGGGCAAAAAGTAGGTGAATCCCAACGATAGAACTGATTGAAGATTCAATGTGGATGTATGATTAAATCGGTAAATGTTAGGATAGTACGAGTCAAATTATGAAATGCTTGGTTACTTATAAATCACGAATACCAGAGTCTAACATGTTGGATCGGCCATTCTCTCCCAGCGACACCGTCTCCGCCCACTCTCTACAGCCTGGTCTCCTCCTGCCAGCAACACAACACCGACGGCTCCGTAACCGTTGGCTGTTTGGCGATGGACTACTCCCCAGAAATCACCAGCCTTACCTGGAAGAAAGATGGGCAGCTGATCACCAACGGAGTTAAGAAATATCCGTCAGTGAGAAACAAGAAGGGAACCTACACCCTGAGCAGCCAGTTAACCATCACCGAGTCAGAGGGGGGATGCAGCAAAATCAGGTGTGAGGTTCGACACAGCGGCTCAGCCAAGAGTATTGAAATACCATGTAAGTATTGTGGAACCTGTGACAAACAGAACCGCTTTGATTATTTTATTTACAACTTTGGTTATTTATGATACATTTATGGTACTCTGCATAGTTCTGATTCTTGGCGAAAAATATTGACTGCAGATAAACAGTTAAAACATAATAAATCATTTTAATTGTTACAAGATCTTCTGCAAGAAATGTTAACTTGTGTTTTGAAGGTGGTGGAACTGACATCCATCCAAATGTTCTCCTCACCGTGAGTTCCAATGAAGAAATCTCAAGACAGAAATTTGCAACCATCGTCTGTTCAATCAACGATTTCCGTCCAAACTCAATTAACGTGAAGTGGCTGAAGAATGGACAACCCATGGGTTCAGGAATTGTCACCTCTCCCGCCTGTGAAGTGAACGGGAACTTCTCGGCGAGCAGTCGGCTGACAGTCTCAGCTGGGGAATGGTTCAGCAAAGCGGTCTATACCTGCCAGGTCACTCATCAAGAGGTCACCCAAAGTCACAACGTCACCGCGTCTGGTAAGAGACACAAACAGGAAACAATAAATCATCCTGCACTCTGATGTTAACCCAAATCAGGAATTTACTGAAGTTAGTACAAATCACAGAATAATTTCTAATTTACTGCCATGTAGTTTGTGTTTCATTCTGATGTCAGAGCTGCATTAGGGCTGCTCACCATTCAGGATATTACCAGAACAGCAAAGAATGTTTCCCTCTACTTTTAGATCATTTAGTGAGTGAGGTGGACTTGATATCAGTTTTATTCCGAAACAGCTGATTATATTTCAGATGCAGTGGGTGCCTTGAATCCTTTATTGATAACGGCTCCGGGGGAAAGTGTTCAAACGTTCATCCAACCTATTTATAAATTAGCGTTCAAGACTGTGTTCCAGAGATCGGGAATTATGAATCGCATTGGGAATGCTGCAATACTGATTCATTAAAATGATACCGTGGCTAAACGACTTTCACAATAATGGTTAGCACTGAGGCCTCACAGTGCCTGGGACCCGGTTCGATACTGACGCCGGTTGACTGTGTGGGGTTTACACCTTCTCCCCGTCTCTGCACGGGTTTCCTCCAGGTGCTTTGATTTCCTCCCACAGGCAAATACGTACAGGTTAGGTGAATTGGTCATGCTGAATTGTCGCTGAATGTCGAAAGATTAGGTGGGGTTGTGAGGCTAGGGTGGGGGAATTGTCCTAGGTAGAGTGCTCTTTCGAGGGTCGGTGCAGACTCCATGGGCCGAATGGTCCTCTTCTGCACTGTAGTAATCTATGATTCTATAATGGCATTGGCAGAACACGCTGGTTTTCTTTTGTATATCGAAGATTAAAGGCGGTCTTCAGAGGTTGATATTTCGAAGTTGCTTTATTCCCATTTAGAGAGTGAAGGCTGAATCCTGCTGTCCTGATTATGAAGCTGAAACTTGGTTAATTTTCATGTTTTCAATCACAGATTCTTCCGTTTGCACTGATGCCTCAGTAACAATACTGCCACCATCAATAGAACAGGTCTTACTGGAGGCGACTGTAACCTTAACCTGCGTCATTTCGAATGCTCCTTATGGAGTCAACGTGTCCTGGAGTGAAGCGAAGAAGCCGCTGAAATCAGAGATTGCCGACCAGCCTGGGGCAGATACTGAGAGCGTGGTCAGCAAATTAAACATCTCCACACAAGCCTGGCTGAGTGGGGCTGTGTTTGACTGTGTGGCGAGCCATCAGGACCTGCCAACTCCTTTAAGAATTTCAATCCACAAAAAAATAGGTGAGCAGTGAGACTGAAGCAATAAGTGAGTCATTGTGTCTATTTCTAGTGTCAGTGCAGCGGTCAGTATTTAGCATTCAGTGTATTTATGGTCCATTCTGATTGGTAATTCCACTAACTAAATACTCTCGGCATTTAGAGTTTAAGGGGGAAATTGATATGCAGATGAATGAACAATGAATTAAACCCAGTGATATTGGGTTTAGATGGAGCGAGACCATAGACCACAAGACTTAGGAGCAGATGTAGGTCATTGGGCCCATCAACACCGGCCCAGCCTTCAGTGAGGTCATGACTGATCTGATGTGATAATCTTCAACTCCTCTTTCCCGCCTTATCCTCATATCTCTTGACGCCTTTACTGATTTAAAATATGTCTCTCTCAACCTTGAACGTACTGAACAACCCAGATTCTACAGCCCCCTGCGTTAAATAATTCCACAGCTTCGCTACCCTCTGAGAGAGGTAATTCCTTCTCATTTCTGTCTTAAATGGGCGAACCCTTATTTTGTGATCCTGCACGCCGCTCCGAGACGCTCCCACAAGGGAAAACAACCTCTCAGCGTCTATCATAAGAAGTTCCCGGAGAATCTTTCATGTCTCACTTAGGTCGCATTAATTCTTCTAAACTCCAGTAAGTACAACCCAACCTAGTTAACCTCAGCTCATAAGAAAATCCCTCCATACTCGGGATCAGCCTCGTGATCCTTCTCTGGACTGCCTTCAAAACCAATCTGTCTTCCTCAGATAAGGGCAACAAAATTATCCAAAGTGTATCAGGTGTAGTCTAACTAATGCCTTGTATAGTTTTAGCCAGACTTCCCCATGTTTATATTCGATTCCCTTTTAAATAAATGTCAACATTCAATTTGCCTCCATATTACCTGCAGAATTTGCTTTTTGTAGTTTCTGCACGAGGACCCCCAATTCCCCCGTTACTTCAGCTTCCTGCAGCCTTTCTCCATCTAAATAATATTCCGTTATGTTCTTCCTCCTACCAAAGTGGCTAACCTCACATTTTCCTACACCATATTCCATCTGCCAAGTTTTTGCTCAGTAACTTAAGCTGTCTCTGTCCCTCTATGGATTTTCTGTGATCCTCACCACTTGCCTTTCTATCTATTTTTGTAACTGCAGCCATGGCAATAGTACATTCACTTATTAAACGGAGTTTTTTAATTCATGTATATGACAAATACTGGCTCTCCTTTCTCTAACCTGCTCGTTACCACCGCAAAGAATTGTAATACATTTGTCAGGCATGATTGACCTTCACAAAGCCGCGCTGACTCTGCTTAATTATATTCTGTATGTCTAAATGTTCAGCTATCAAGGTCACTGGCCTATAGTTACCGGATTCTGACTCCCTTCCCTTTTGAATAAGGGTGTTACATTGGCAGTTTCCCAATCCTTTGGGAGTAAGGTGGGAGGAGCCTGCTGTGGAGTTTATACACCAGTACAGAACAGACGGACCGAATGGCCTGTTTCCCTGCTGTACACTTTCTGAAACTTTCGAATCCAATATCCGTAAATTCTCAGGGAAAAGGATTGTGCCCACCTCTGCTCCGAGCTGGGAACCGGGACAGATCCCAATGTGGAAAATGGAAACCTTTAAAATCCAACACAAAACACATTTCTCTCACATCTAACCCGCGGTTCCATTGTCTCCGGAATTCCCCATTTTATTGACATTTATTGTACATTTTCTGCAGATCCCAATCCGCGGGAACCGTCCGTCTCTGTCCTCCTGCCCTCGGCTGAAGACGTCTCCGCTCAGAGATTCGTCTCCCTTAGCTGCTTAGTGAGAGGTTTCTCCCCCCGAGAGATCTTCGTCAAGTGGACCGTCAATGACAAGCCGGTGAATCCCGGGAACTACAAGAACACCGAGGTGATGGCGGAGAACGGCAATAGCTCCTTCTTCATGTACAGCCTGTTATCCATTGCAGCGGAGGAGTGGGCCAGCGGCGCTTCTTACTCCTGTGTGGTGGGACATGAAGCCATCCCCTTGAAGATCATCAACAGAACGGTTGATAAATCCAGCGGTAAACCCAGTTTTGTGAACATTTCCCTCGCTCTGATGGACACCGTTAATTCATGTCAATGAGAATCTATTGGTTATATTTTGAACTAAAATAAAAAGAATAAAGGTTTTTTCCTCCAATTGTGATTTAAATACACAGCCGCTGAATTAATGGTGCTTCCACTTTGCTGATATTAGATCTGTTCAATGAGACCCGGATTTCTACAGGTCTCAGCCCCAAGTCTGATACAACCAGAGCTCCCAGCTCTGATACACCCTGGGTTAGAGACAGAGTAAAACTCATTCATTCCAGGATTCAGCAAAATATCTTCATTGACTTTCCTCCCACTGAGGAGAAATCGGACAATTTCCCATTTCAGGCAGACAAACCCATCACATTTAGATCTCGGTGTTCCTGCTTCTCTCATTGTCCATCCCTTTAAAATGGAGATGCCGGCGTTGGACTGGGGTGAGCACAGTAAGAAGTCTTACATCACCAGGTCCAACAGGGTTGTTTCAAACGCGACCTTTCGGAGCGCAGCTCCTTCCTCAGGTGAATGGAGAGGTATCATCCAGGAACATTTATATAGACAAAGTCAGAGATGCCGGACAATGCTTGGAATGCGAGCATTTGCAAGTAAATTGGATTCATGTCGCATTACATCCACCCCCCACAATCAGGCCTGGACTTGCAAAATTCCACCAACTGTTCTGGCTTGAGACAATTCACACCTCTTTAACCTGTGATTATCCCTCTCCCTGGATCTAATGATTTGATTACCTGCAAATGCTCGCACTCCAAGCATTGTCCAGCATCTCTGACTTTGTCTATATAAATGTTTCTGGAACATACCTCACCATTCACCTGAGGAAGCAGCTGCGCTCCGAAAGCTCGTATTTGAAACAAACCTGTTGGACTTTTACCTGGTGTTTTAAAATTAATGTCAGCTTTAAGTTGCTGTATCACACACACTGGGAACTGAATTGAGGATCAAACAGAAACATGGACCAACAATCCCCAGTCAAAGAGAGGGGAAAGTGAAATTGTTAATCCACTGTACCCCCACTTCACCAACAGAGAGAGCGGGAGGGGTTTTAGTTAATCCACTGTACCCCCACTTCACCAATAGAGAGAGGGGGAGGGGCTTTAGTTAATCCACTGTTCCTCCACTTCCACAACAGAGAGAGGGGTAGGGTCATTAGTTAACACACTGTGTCCCCACTTCCCCAAAAAAGAGACGGTGGGGGCTGAGTTAATCCACTGTTCACCCGCTTCCAACAATGAGTGGAGCGGCATTATTTAATCCACTATACCCACACTTCCCCAACAAAGAGAGCAAAGGGGCAATAATAACCCATTTTACCTCCACTTTCCAGACCAAAAGAGGAGGAAGGTCCTGAATGAACTCTCTGTATCTGCACCTCCAGCAGGGAGAACCCAAAGGGAATTTGCTGAGCTGACCAGAGAGGGAGATTATTAACTCAATATCTTCCCAGTCCCCAAACAGGGAGTTTGGAAGTAAACGGTTCTCTAGACTAAGAATTCAGTTACTGACATTACAAGACACCATGTAGCTCACTGGTGGCTGAAGGGTTTAAAAGACCATCATGATCAAAATGTTCCTAAAGTATCTATTTATGCAACAGAATTCCTTTAACACCCTTGTTCCTCTTATCCGTTTGCTGAGACCGATTCCCCATAATCCAAATCCAGACTGGTGATTGAATTCTCCCTGGGTTTTCACTGTTCTCTCCTGAGGCACCTCCTGGTATTTTTGCATTAGGTCACCTGATGTCAGCTTGCAACTCACAGAAAACACATTTATAAGCAGAAAGTTCAACATATTCTACATCGGTATCAATAATACCCACAACTGGCAAAGCTACAGGCAGCTGATGCAAATACACAGACAGATAAACAAACACAGACACTACACATACATGTACACAGACCCACAAACACACACACGCTCACACGTGGACACAAACACACACATAGACACACATAGAAACACATGCGTTAACATACACCCAGGCCCAACGAACCACATATTTTGACACAAAAACACACGCAAACGTGCGCACAAAATTACAAGCATGCACATAAACACAAAGCACACATTTATACACACACAGACACACGTGCACATCCACACATAGACACACAAATCCACACTCACAAGCGGCTACACAAATGTATACAAACAGACACATACAACCACATGTCCACACAGATACACAAACATATAAAACCAGACAAGCAGGCTGACAGAAGAATATGAAACACAAATGTAACCAATAACATTTACATTGGCAGAATTTCACGATGACAGAAATATTTCCATTCAAACAGAGACAATAATCCACATTAACACACTAATGGGCTCACATGGACACATATTAGCATACCCATACACATGCTGGCACAAACACACGTTAGTGCTCACAGAGGCATCAATGCACATCAATAGATAGTTATAAACAACCATCAACGCATAAATAGCTCTGCTGCCGCACAGCGCCATAAACTTGGGTTCAATTCCAGCTTTGGGTGACTGTGGTGTTCCCACGTTCTCCGGTGTCTGTTCCTGTTTCCTCCGGTGCTCTGGTTTCCTCCCACAGTCCAAAGATGAGCAGGTTCGGTGGATTGGCCAGGCTATATTACCCCTTAGTGCCCACAACGTTAGGTGGGGTTACCAGGTTCTGGGGACAGGGCAGGGGCATGCGTCCAGGTAGAGTGCTCTTTCGGAGGGTCGGTGCAGACTCAATGGGCCGAATAGTCTCGTTCGGCACAGTCGGGATTATATGATGATGATTCTATGATTAAATACACGCATCAACAAACACACACACACACAAACGCACTTATCCAGACACAAACATTAAGACCCTGACATGCATGTTGAACGTATAAAGACACATTAACACTTTTATTACTGGGCAGGGAACTATAAACTTATATTAACACAGGCATTAATATATAAACATAGACTTCAACACACAAACACACACAATAAAACCCTCATATATACACATTGACTTAAGATAAATTTACACACAGGCGCTGACACACAAATACACAGATCAATACTCATTGACACATGAACACACACAATGACACTTATAAAGGCATCGGGACACACAAATGAAGAGTAAAGAAACACGAATTTCGCATCTACACAGACACAAAAGCGAAAGAACAAACACAGACGTCAGGCAAGGAGGGCACGGTGACGCAATGGTTAGCACTGCTGCCTCAGGATCCCGCTCCTGGGTCTCTGTCCCAGTGGAGTATCCCCGTGACCCGTGGGTCTCACCCCGACAACCCAATGATGCGCAGGCTCGGTGGATTGCCCGTGTTAAATTGCCCCTTAATTGGAAGAAAAAAATTAGAGAGATCGATTTCCGAGTGTCATGAACTCAACAGTAGATATGCAATGACAAATATATTAAAGAATGAATTAGCAGCGGGAGAAAATGAAACAAGAATATTAAAAACAAAACGTGTATTAACAAACAATCTGATTATATTTATTCGGCTCTATTCCCGTAGATAACACAGACCACACCTGGACTGAAGACGATGAGGATGATAACGGCAACATCTGGACAACCGCTTCCACATTCATCACCCTGTTCTTCCTGAGCATTTCCTACAGCGCTGCAGTCACTCTGGTGAAGGTGAGAAGATTCAATCCACTCACACATCAAACTGACAGAAGCTGTTTAAAAGCACTAAATGTTTGATTGATTAAAAACTCTAACATCAATGTCCCAGATCATAAACATCGGCTTCATCATTTTCTCTCTCTTTTACAGATCAAGTGATCGGTTGACGTTCGGACGCTGTAGATTTTCCTCAGCTGTTTATTATGATCTGTGTGTGACAGAAATACAATATCTCCTCTTGGTGACTCTAACAGTAAAATTCTCTCAGTTTATTATTCTGCATCTGTAACTGAGACGATCATGGACAGTATTTCTGCTTTTCAGTTTAAAATGTACGAGATCATTTTGGCTGTAATGTAATTGTAACTAATAATTTCTTTCAATGTCATGTCTAAATAAGTAATTTATCTCGTACCTTATTAACAACTGTTGCCTTCCCTTTATGTTGAGCTCTTGTTCTCTCTTGTGTCTGTTACAGTTGTACATACATTTGGCAGCTCAGAGGGCATGTGCTCTGTTCTCACTGTGACACTCAATCGTTATGTTCCCTTTTGTAAACATCAAAATAAAGTTTTGTGTAATATTTTTGCTGAAATTTTAATAAATATTGAATGAAAAATGAAAAAATAAGACTAATCTGAACTCCTTTCTCTAAGGTCCATCGACACTGATCCTTTTCTCCGATTATACAGTTTGCTCCCCTTTCTCAGACAGATATTTCCCGCCAGTCCTGTCTGGGATGTGTCTGAACTCAAGGGCCCTCAGTGAAAGAGCCACTGCGCCACCAAGCGGCCCATCCGGGTTACGACACCTTCACCTTTGCCTTTTTATGGTAAACACCATAGACAGGATGATTGCACAGCTGAAGAATTCCACAGATTCACTCCCCTCTGATGGAAGAATGCTTCCTCGTCTCTCTCCTAAATTTGAGACTCCTTACTCTTAGATTATGCCCTCTGGTCCTAGACTCTCCCACAAGAGGAAACAAGATGATTTTTCAGGCTGTGTAACTGGTTAAAGCTCTTTCCACAGTCAGTTCACTGGAACACTCCCACTCAGATGTGTGTGTGTCTCGGGGCTTTTCCAGTCTCACTGATGTTTGAAATCTCTTCCCACAGTCAGAACAGACAAACACATTGACAGTTTGTGATATTTAGATCCTAATGAATTGAGTGACTGTCAGATCTTGATGTTGTATTTGGTTCGAGTTTCCCAGCTGCCAATCCTCCCGTTCTAATGCCTGAAATAGAAGTTTACAAAAATGATCACTGTAAGAATGTGATAGAAATTCACAACAGATCATTCTAGTTTCTATGGAACCTTCTTTCCCCTCTTGCTTTCCCCAAGCATGTGGTTCAGTCAAAATAAAAGACCAAAATCAGCTAGAAGTCTCAACAAAAGTGTAGGGAACCTTCCTAACTGAACCAGAATATTGTTCCCAGTGTCTCTGAAACACTCTGTCCGCTGAGGTATCCACTGGTTGTGGAAGGTGTCAAACATTCCGGTGGATACCGCATGCTGCCTCTGCAGGGCCACTGGGAATAGACAAGACCACGGAACAGAAGTCAGCAGCCCGAGTAACCACTCACACACATCCATAATAACAATAATCTTTACTGTCACAAGTAGGCTTATATTAACACTGAAATGAAGTTACTGTGACAAATATTTAGTTAAACACGGACCCGAATAAGGAAACTTTGCAGCCACCTGTGAAGTTTAAATGTTTCGTTGTGTCAGGATGAACCAGCATTTGAGGAGAATGAACTTGAATTGATACAAAGATAAGCATGAGTGAGCATCGTAAGCTGCTATTGTATCGGGGTGTTCTGGATCTCGGAGTTTTAACCCGGTAGTTAATTGTCAGAGATGCAGTATAATAAACCCTGCACAAAGCAAATGTGTGTGTGAGCAGCATCTGAAGCACCAGGAACCAGCTGGACCAACAGAGCTGAATGTCTCCCAATGCAGCCACAGGACTGAACTTATTCCAGCTTCCAAGCCCACCTCAGACCCAACCTCCTGGCTTTTCATCTACAAGAACGTTTGAGGACTTTGGGTCTGTACTCGTTGGGGTTTAGAAGGGTGAGAGGGGATCTTATTGAAACTTACAAGATACTGCGAGGCCTGGATAGAGTGGACATGGAGAGGATGTTTCCACTTGCAACAAAAACTAGAACCAGAGGACACCATCTCAGACTAAAGGGACGATCCTTTAAAACAGATGAGGAGGAATTTCTTCAGCCAGAGGGTGGTGAATCTGTGGAACACTTTGCCGCAGAAGGCTGTGGAGGCCAATTCACTGAGTGTCTTTAAGACAGAGATAGGTAGGTTCTTTATTAATAAGGGGATCACGGGTTATGGGGAGTGTAGCCATGCTGGCCACGCAAAATGGACACTGAGCCAAACTAAAATGGAAGGCTGCTGGGAAACAGACAGTTTAGCCAGAACAGCAATCTGCAAAGAGCAGTTTGCATTCTGCAGCAGCAGAAACCAGTTTGGGCTCAGGTGAAAAGACCTTAGCTAGGTGCAAATGGCAAAACGCTTTGCATGCTAATGAGGCCATCAGACTTGAACACCCACACAATAGATACATTTGGTTCTGAATGGACACATTCTAATCAAGACCCAGACATCGAGGCACCAGAAACCTCCAAACAAAAGGACATAAGAAACGCCCCCTCCATCACGGAGACCCCCTCGCATTGGGGAATTAATCCAGTATCGATAAGAAATTGATCCAATAGGTAGAGCCCGCCCGAGAAGAGGGAAGGACAACGGAACCCCTATAAAAGATAGGGACCTCGTGTTGTCCGGTCTGTTAAACCCGTGCTCCGGCTCCGACTGACACCTGGCATCCTGACTCCAGCCGTTGAGCACCAGCCGCCGAAACCGTAAGTTCAACGCTCGCTACGCGATCCAAGCCCACTAGACTCCCAAGTACCAGAACGCTTGCTGAAGGCTGCAGACAAAACCAGGACGAAGGCCTCGTTCTCTGACCTTGCCTGTTCCTGTTAGATAAGTATTCTGTTTGCTTATGTTTAGTTGTAGCTTAGTCTCTTAGTGTGTGCATGAGTATTTATTATTAACTGTATAATAAATATTGATCGTTTGAACTTTACTAATCGGTGTATCGTCTTTATTACTTTGAACTTGACCTTGGAATACTTGTGACGTTGCCTATACGGCAACTGGCGACTCCAGAGCTAAATAATTACATAGAACAGAGCCTAGCAGTGTTAAGCACACGTCGAACTCGGAGGCGTGTTAATACACTCCAATAAACGCGTTTTACGCCCATAGTAAAACGTACAACATTTAGTGGCGACATCCGCCGGGACCCTGTTGTAAGTGGAAACACCACAGTGTCCAGGACCCTGAAATTTGAATTAGAACTCCAAATTGCAGAGAAAGAAAGAGATCACAAGTATTCAAGGTGTTCAAAATAATAAGCGAAATTCGGAAGTGTGTTTAGTGCATGCGTACTAACAGGGCTGTAAGGTAAAACTGAAAGCTTTTTGTTGCGACAAACTTTCGGTAGTTTTGTAATCGGAAAATAGCGTAAGCCGTACCCTTTTTTCGAAACACCACCCCAGCAACCCCCTGTTCCAAATTATAAAAAGAGAGTCAGAGGAAATGGCCATGCAGGCAATGGAACGTCTGATGGATCCAGCAAAGTTTGTGGTCGCAGCGACCAGCAGCAGTAGCAGAGTAGGCCAGTGTCCCACGTGGGAGCTGGAACTCCGCAAATATCTGCAGGGAAAGGGATGGCCCCTTTGGAAAGAGTTTTGTGCAAATGAGGAGACAGGTCCCGGAAGTATAGGTCATACTTGGTGGGAGAACCTCTCTCAAATACACAAAAAGAGTTTAGGTAAAGCACGCAAGCCGATGGCGATTGTGTCCTGCTTGGCACAGTTGCGAGGCGCAGAGGAGGTCATCAGGACGCTCCGGGCAGATTTAGAGGAAAGGAACCGAATGAGTAAGGTCGATGTCAGGGACATCGAGAAAGAAAACCTGGAATTAAAAGGGAAGTTGGCAGAGAAGGATAGAGAGGTGGATGATGCCAAGAGGGCTCACCAGTCTTGTCTAGCTCATCTGAGCAGTTCCCAGACCCAGTATGAGAAAGCCTATCAGGACATGCAACGTGCCGTTCTGATAAGACAGGAATCGGAAAAGCAGGTGGAGGCATTGCAGAGGCAATGTTCCGATCTCAAAGCAGCTTTGAGAGCACTCCATGCTGCAACGACCGAACAAAGACAAAGCACAGTTGACCACGCGAAATGCAGGAAACAGATTGCGGAACTGCAATCTCTGCTTTCGGTGCAGAATGGCTTCCAAAGCACCTTTGGAGCTCAGTTAGATGGGGAAAATGCCCCAGATTGGCAGGAATTAAGCGAGACAGTGCAGCGTTATGTTCAGGGAACATGTGCGCCCGCAGCTCAGCAGAAACGACAGGCACCCCAACCCCCCACAGCTCAGACCATAACCGCACCCATGAATCCCATAACCACACAGAGGAAAGCCGAATCAGAAGGCGCCCCAGACATAACCTACACCACCCCTTTAACAGTAACCCAGCTAAGGGACGCTTGTGAAAAGATCACTCCGTTCCTCCCCACCGCAGACCCCCACCAGTTTTTTCGCTAAAGTAAAACAGCAGGCTACCATGTACGGCCTGGATGAGAGAGAGCAGGTTAAGCTCACCGTGCTGAGCTTAGACCAGAGTGTAGTGGCAGCCCTCCCCGACCCACAAAACGTGGCAGGAGGCAGCCTAGAGGAGATGCACACTGCCATTTTAGATGCCATCGGGTACAATAGAGGTGACCCCGTAGAAGGATTGAATAAGTGCAGGCAGAAGAGATCCGAACACCCCACAGCATTCGCAGGAAGGCTGTGGATTCACTTCAGCGCAGTTTTCGGACAGCTAGATAGAGCGCATTTAACCCGCGAAAACATGGTTAAGTGGACGCGCACAATTATCTCACACGCAACAGAGGCAGGACAGAGCGCTTGCAATAGTTACGACCCCTCAGAAGAGGCCCATAACGAGAAATGGGTCCTGAAAAGATTGTCCCGCGCTTGGGAGCAATCGCTTCAGGGAAAAGGAAAGGTTAGATCCCCAGAAGAGGCTCAGGCTGCTGCAGATATCCAAGCAGTCAGAGAGCACCAGAAGCCCGCATGGGTAAATGAAGGCAAGAGCAGCCCTCAACAGAAAGGACAGGAATGCTATAACTGTGGACAGTTAGGGCATTGGGCAAAAGAGTGTAATGCACCCCAGCGATCTCAGAGAGGCCAGCAGACAGGCACTCTGAACCGCAACAAAGCAAAACCCATCCACAATGTAGCAGTACAGTCAGGACCCACCAATGTGGACGAGACGAACTGACGGTGTTCGGGCTCCCCCACTTGGGTCTGTGACACACTATGGGACTCATCAGGGAGGCCCGTAGTCACGGCGAAAGTCAAAGGGAAGCCCATAGAGTTACTGTGGGACACAGGAGGATCCCGCACCACCATTAACTCCACAACCACGGCACACTCAGACACGTGGCCGACCACCTCCACCATCACACTTAGCGGGTTCACCGGACACTCGCAGCAGGGACACATTACAGCACCCATAGCAATTCAGCTAGGGAACATTAGCACAAGACACCCCGTAGTTTTAGTAAATCTTCCCCGGACAGCAGAGCACATCCTGGGGATAGATTTTATGAACGCTCATAGCTTGTCGTTCGACCCAGTGAACCAGTGCGTCTGGCGAATGGCGAGATCAGACAGAGCCCCAGCCACCCTCACAGTAGGAGACTACGCTAATAGGATTAGCGCAGTGGGAGAGTACTCATTCGACCTGACTACGCTCCACACCGACAGACAAATTAAGGCCCTACTAAACAAACACAGGACAGCATTTGCAAGTCACCGTCATGACTGTGGCAGAATGACTGGACAAGTTCATGTTACCGGACAGGACCCCCGACCGCAAAAGCAATATAGATTTCCCCTCGAGGCAGAGGTGGAAATAGAAAAGGTTATAGGCAGCTTGTTGGACCAAGGTGTACTGAGAACGGTAGCCTCCACCAACAATGCCCCTATTTGGCCAGTGAGGAAGCCCGATGGATCATGGCGTCTGACCATCGATTATCGGGAACTCAACAAAGTAACCCCCGCAGTAGCCCCAACGGTAGCTACTAGTCCCGAGACCATGCTCAAGCAGGGTCTCAACGCCAAGTACTTCACGGTATTGGACATCAGTAATGGATTCTGGTCAATACCATTGGCAAAAGCGTGCCAATACAAATTCGCATTCACTTTTAAAACGCAGCAGTACACGTGGACATGCCTCCCACAAGGATTCCACAATTCACCCTCCATTTTCCACCGACAGCTGGCAAGTGGATTAGAAAAATTTTCCCGACCCGAATGTCTGGTACAGTATGTAGACGACCTACTACTGCAGACAGACACAAAGGCAGAGCACATTTCGCTTCTGGCCGAACTCCTGGAACTCTTAACAGAAATTGGCTGTAAAGTTAACCCGAAAAAGGCCCAAATATTGGAAAGTAAAGTGATGTATTTGGGAACAGTCATCACGCAAGGCAAACGCGAGATCGAATTCAAAAGAATTGATTCGATCGTCAAATTGCCCCTTCCCCAGAATGTTTCAGCCCTCCGGTCGTTTTTAGGACTGGTTGGCTATTGTCGGAACCACATAGACGGATTCGCGACAAAAGCCGCCCCACTTTCAGACCTCCTTAAGAAAGGAGCCCCCTGGGAATGGCTTCCGCAGCATACAGGCGCTGTGGAAGAGTTGAAACGAGCCCTTAGTGCAGCACCCGCGCTGCTAGTCCCCGACCAACTTTCACCGTACGCAATAGAGGTAGCGAGCACCGATCTGACCCTCTCGGCCGTGTTGCTTCAGGAACGGCACGAGCAGCTAAGACCAGTGGCTTATGCCTCCCGACTGTTAGACCCGGTAGAACAAGGATTTTCAGCCTGTGAGAGGCACCTCCTTGCTGTCTTCTGGGCAGTGCAGTACTTCTCATACATCACCGGACTAAACCCCATCACCATTCTAACCGAACATACACCCACACAGCTACTACTAGACGGTCGACTGAAGGACGGTTCAGTTAGCCAGATTAGGGCAGCTAGGTGGACCCTACTTTTACAAGGACGGGACATTACTGTGAAACGGACACGCACACACACATATTTAGCAGACAACCTCCAATACCCCGGACAGCCCCATGACTGTGAAATTGTAGCTCCCCTGCATAACACAGGACCCTTTTTAGCAAAAACACCCCCCAGGAAGATAGGGAACCCAAAACAAAGCCCCCAGCCCACAGACACGTGTGGACCCTTGAGGATTTATGTAGACGGTTCCTCCACAGTTTTAAATGGTGAGCGTATCACAGGATGCGGCATCTATGTAGAGGACGCGCAGGGGCGCGCTCTCGAAGAAATCGCTCTTAAGTTACCAGGTCACTTAGGCGCGCAGGCAGCAGAGCTAGCAGCCATAGCGTACATAGTGGACCACCCCGATTCTTTCCCCAGCCCAGCGGACATATATTCAGACAGCTTATATGTCTGCAATAGCCTAACAGATTTTCTGCCCCTGTGGAGGACACGAGGTTTTGTCTCCGCAGACGGAAAACCCCTTCCTC